>NW_020799817.1:0-17421 GCF_003590095.1 Trichoplusia ni
AATTTCTTTCGCACTCACGATAAACAAATCCCAGGGCCAAACATTCAATTAGTAGGAATTGATTTACGAAAAGAATGTTTTACGCATGGGCAACTTTACGTTGCCCTATCACGGGTCTGGGCTCCCGACCATCAGTATATTTTGTTACCAGGAAATAATATAACGACAAATGTTGTGTATAGAGAAGCTCTACAATAAAAGCTTAAGTTTTCTATCCTAAAACAACGGGTTGCACTCCGGGACTTAACAACTAACATCCACAGAAAGAAAATCTGTTCAGCCTGCGGATAGTGACTGCTTCGTCGATGTTAGTGTCGGTGTCTGTGAGTTGACCTGGGAATCATTTTGTTTGCTGACCGTGTCTTTCCTGTTTAGGCTTTTTGCAGCGGTAACCGACACCCAAGCGGGCGGAGCCCCGGGCGACCGCTAGTCTAAGTATAAGGTAAGTTTATACGTACCACTATCGTGCTTTGTGGGTTTGGCATGAAGATCTTAACCACAACTGCCGCTATTCGGTGTATTCAATAAAATGTAAGTAAAAAAAAATGTAAGTCCTAGGTACAGGATAAACATGTATTCTAGTCACAGTAGAGTGCAGTTGTGGTCACCAACTGTTACGCCAGAAACCCTGAAGTTTTCATAAGAACAGTAATTTTGATGATACTTCCACCGGCGGCGTAGCTCAGAGCGGAGAGCGCTCGCTTAGCAAGCGAGAGGTCCCGGGATCGAAACCCGGCGCCGCCATGGATTCGATTCTTGATGATTGGTTTGCTTTTTATTTCAATTTTTTTTTTTCGATAGACTAACTTGTCTGGACCGGGTTGAAAAACGCTGATTTTGTTGGTAAAATACCTAAGTCTAAGAAGATCTCCCATGGGAGGAAAATAAAGGGGGCTTTATATTTTTTGGACTAATAATTTTATTCCAAAACAAAACTTCTGTGCGAAGCTGTTTTTGTTGAGATGGTATGAATCCTTATCAAAACAAAGAACGTCAAAGAAATTCTGTGGTGTACCTATATCAGTACTGCTTCCGTGCGAAGCCGGGGTGGGTCGCTATATCTAATAAAGCAGCGTTCTTCTTTGTCATAAAAATTGGTTTGGCACCGACTTCCAAAAAGTATAAATTTGATATAGAGGTGTATATTATAATCTGGGGGCACGGCCGTGCCCCCACCAAGTCGAGCAAAAAAGCGTCACGGCCGTACCATCCTTTTCTCGAAGCAATTCAGACCATTTTCGACCCCCTGTAACTTCGTTGTGGATAAAACTAGAAGACTGAAATTTTCAGTAACCATGCAGACATTGTAAAGACACGTATATTTATATAAATCGATATAAATATATCGAGACTTGGCCATCGCACTAAATAATTGAATTTACATGTGTTTCCAGGCGATTGAATTGACACGTGTTTTCAGGCGATGGCCAAGTCTCGATATATTTATATAAAACATTCATGAATTTCAATATTGATATACGTCACTATATAATGCTGTTAATTATTACGTAACAACTTAATGCTTCGAGTACGGAGATTCCAGACACAATAAAATTGATTTTCAATTGTTATCGAGACTGGATGTATTTAAGACAGAAAGTCACTAAAGTAGAGACTGAATAAATTAATAACCGACTTGGTATTACATGGATCTCACACCTTTTTACCGCAGAACAACTGAGTGGCGAGACTTGGTTTTTTTGACAAGTATTGTTTTTGATGGGATAAGTTTGTTGCGTTACGTATTTTAAGATCAAACGGCTTAAAAGTTGGAACTCATATCTTTACGTAGGATAAGGGCGACACAGAAAAATACCTCTGTTTCTATATCTGATAAACCACGCATAAAACTTCTGGTAAACTGGTAAGTTCATGTCTTTTAGATATAAGTAGTTGTTCAGCAACAGCCATATATGCCTACATTAAAAATAAAACAATAATAAGTAAGTGCCTTTATATTGCCATGGTAATAAAACAAAAACCGTTACAATTTTACGACTAAACTGTAATATTTAAAATAGCAAATGTACTTTATTTTCATGCGTCATGTTTGCATTAAATATGTACTGTTTTATATTTTAGTAAATAAAAAATTATCAGAGACCTTGAAAATAAAGAAAACCCTTCGCATTCATGGAGGGAGAGATATCCAGAGTGATGAGTATCCGTTTGTTGTAATGCTTGCTCAGATCGATACTATCTATAATTGGGCGGATAGGCTGTGCACCGGAGCCATGATCACCGATCAGTGGGGGCTGACGGCGGCGCACTGCTCGCTCTTCCGCAACAAATATTACGTGTGGTACGGGAACTTCACTATATCCCCAGTAAACTCGCAACTCATGACCGAAATCCTGAAGTTTGTCATTCATCCCTCCTTTCGCCTTTTGACTTTAAATAACGGCAAGAAAGATCTACAAGTCGAGAACGACGTGGGTCTTTTCCGCATCCACAAGCTTGACTTTAAGCATTATGGTGTGCTACTTGCGGCCGATTACGCATCATTGTTAGGACTACCTGTTACGTATGTTGGAGGTGGCTTGACCCGCAACAAAATGAAGGTCGACGATGTTTTCAGACCACTGCAGGTCGGCGAAGCAACTATCGTAAGCTGTGACGAAGAATTGAGAAGTAAATCGAAGTATATACTATGCCTCGCTCCGAAATGCTCAAACCGGCTGCAACGACCGTGGTACGGGGACTCGGGAGGCCCGCTACTTTGTGATGGCAACATTATCGGAGTATGTTCTTATGGCATTGAGAGCAAAGTCATGTCGAAAATGGCTTATGCTCCAGTCAGTCCCTACATAGACTGGATCTATCGCGTGATTAATGACACAAAATAGTGTTTATTAAAATTATCCATTTGTATTCGTCATCCAACTACTGACAAAAAGTAGACACGTAGTTTTTTAATAAAAAAATCGTAACGTTAAAAAAAATAATATGTGCGTACAAAGTATACTGTATGTCAGAAGTGAAACTTCTTTGGCGAACTAATTTATAAATCTTGTTTATATTTATACAAATCTAAAATTTAGGTTTCCGAGACTAAGAGGAAGGGAAACAGGAAGATAGGTTAGAAATTTAATTGTAATTAAAATATATAAAATGCCACGTGTTTTTTGTCAATATTAGAAACTATTAACAAAATGTTTGTTTTTGAATTTAATATTTAGAAAAGCGAATTTACGAAACATTTTTGTTTTATGGTAAATGATTATTAAATTATGTATCAAATGACGAGTGGCAAGTGGAAATGCCACATTTTATTTGTAAATATTAAAAATACCTAACCCTCAATCCAATTAGCATAAAAAATTGTAAATAAACAAAAAGATGACAGTTATATTACTTACTTCGAATAATTGCTTAGTATAGGACAAATTACAAATTTATCACAAAATCTTATTCACAAAGTTTATTTATAAAATTCACTCACTGTTTATACACTGTATCAAGGCTAATAATATTGTAAGTAGATAAACAATCTGCGTTTACTGCAAATGACGCTATGCGACAGAAATGCCATCTAAAGTTCTAATATATAATTAACTAGTAAAGGAATACACAACCAATTGGCGTGTATTATTTCTCGATATCCCGTATTCCCTCTTTCGTTCAATCTTTCTCACTATAGGTCTCTCCCACCTCTCACTCCATAGCACTGTGCGTGATACGACGTTCACTCTGTCTCACTTTTTCTCTCATTCTTTCTCACTAGCTCGTTCGCCCTGTCTTACTCTCTCTCAATCGGTCTCGATCGCTCTTTTTCTTTTTCGACAATTCCGTTGCATACCGGCGTGACGTTTCATCTATAAAAAATTTACCCTCATGCGCCTAAAGAAGTTTCACTATAAAATGTGAATATATTTTCATAGTAGTTTATCGTCTTGTTGAATAATTAGATCATATCTATACTAATATATAAAGCTGAAGAGTTTGTTTGATTGTTTGTTTGTTTGTTTGAACGCGCTAATCTCAGGAACTACTGGTCCAAATTGAAAGATTATTTTTGTGTTGAATAGACCATCTATACTAATATATAAAGCTGAAGAGTTTGTTTGATTGTTTGTTTGTTTGTTTGAACGCGCTAATCTCAGGAACTACTGGTCCAAATTGAAAGATTATTTTTGTGTTGAATAGACCATTCATCGAGGAAGGCTCTAGGCTATAAACTATCACGCTGCGACTAATAGGAGCGAAGATACAATGGAAAATGTGAAAAAAACAGGGCTGGTATAAATCATAACTCATATCTTCTACCCACGGTGACCAAGTCGCGGGCAACAGCTAGTTTTCAACAAAGATGATCAAAATAAAAAAAAGGTCCTATTTTTTTACTAAAGTGATACTTATGTGTATCAGGTACCAGCTCAGGCGAAAATGAGCCCCGTTGCTATACCAGTGTCGGCTTAGTATTTTACTAAGGACAAATTCATATAGTTGGCGATGTTAGTTTTGCTTTAGCAAAATGGGTATAAAATTATAAATATGATAATGATACCCATGATACCCTAATACTACCTATTTTTTTCTACTGTACACTTACAGTGCACATTTTGGGTAATTCGTACATACATCTCTTCTTTACTTATATCTATTCAGCATTTTTTAAGTCAAAGAGTAGCCAGCATCCAAAACTTTGTACGGTAGAGATTGAAAGAAACTTTCACGTCTGTAATATATTATCAACTAGATTTTTTTGATTCGGCCCTCTAGATACAAAGGTTTCATCCCCAAACAAGTAACTACCAATCGTACTGTAAGGATTTGCGTCATTTGACGTTTTCAGCAGCCGCTGTAGCAGCTGGTAAGATTAGTTGGCAAAAGTCGTTTCGCTAGTGATGACTGGACTAGCTGTACCAGTAAACGTTTTGCCATACAAATGAGTTACATGTATGTGCACAAAAAAAACATGCAAATCAGTAGAGCTGATTTTTTTCAACTGACATCAAAAGTTATCAATCTTCTTGTAATATATAAAATTCCCGTGTCACGATGTTAGTTACCGTACTCCTCCGAAACGGCTTCACCGATTTTTACCAAATTTTATATGCTTATTCAGTAGGTGAGAATCGACTAACATCTATTTTTCATATACCTAAGTGCTATGGGTTGCTCACACTAAAAATACATATTCTATTTTTTAGACGAATTTTTTTTTTTTATAATGTGGCATTAAAAATACATACAACTACAAATAATTTATTAGGCAAAACAACGTTTGCTGGGTCAGCTAGTTCAACTATATTTTTTTATATTTGTTACGTCTTAACTTCGGAGTGGAGGGATCGATTTAGTTGATTTATTTTTCAAAACCGTTTGTTGGATTTTGAAATAATACAACTGTGACATATAATGATTTTGAAAACTAGTGTATTGAAAAAAATAAAAAAAATAACAACCGAATAATTTAAGTCATTGAAAACTGACGCTTTTTGTTCTGTCCGGCATTAATAGAAAACGTATGGTCTAAGTAAATAGCACGAGGTGATAAAATGGTTCCCATAGTTTTTAAAGGGTTTTCATATGTTCTAATCTGGTATTAACACTTATCGAAACCATCAAGAAATCCAGTGAATAATAAAAACAAAATCTATTTCAAATGAAATTTAAAACTTTACGACTTGTGCAACTCAACTCTCTAATATACGTAGGTACCTATTGGTAAGTTTTATATGGACTGGATCGATATTTTGTAGTTTTATACTAGAATTAAAACTCTTGGAAAATTTAGATAGTAGTATTTAGATGATATTATATGACAATGGTAAAAATTTTGAAACTAATTTCATTTGTTAATTTAGTCTTTTTTCCTACTACTGATACTACAAATTTTAAGCAAACCTTGTTGAAAAGACGACAGAACAGAGTCCACATGGGTCGTGACTTAACGGCGGGAGAGTACCCCTATGTTATCTTATTGATAGTAATTTCTGAAGAAGAGAGCACGTACGCGAGAGCGTGCACAGGTTCCATGATCACGGCGACCTGGGGTATCACCGCCTCGCACTGTCTACAAACAAAAAATTTTGGTAGAAATTTAAAAACTTACGTCGCTTATGATAACTTCACAGTGTCTCCAATATTCACAGGTCTCTATGTCCCTGTTATAGAAACGTTTTTGCATCCCTCATATTGCGTGTTTTCTACCAACGGAGGAAAGAATGACATAATTGTGAATAACGATGTTGGTCTGTTTCGATCAGAAAACGTTCCGAAGAAGTCGTACGCAGTTTTATTAGCAACGGAGTATTCCACCTTGGTTGGGTTGCCCGTGGTTTATGTAGGCGGAGGCCGTACGAAAATGGAGCCAGATTACATGGACGCGTTTAGACCTCTGCAGGTAGGCGAAGCAACCATCATAAACTGTGACGAAAAGATGAGGAGCAAATCAAAGTTTGTGATCTGCCTCGCTCCGAAGTGCTCGAACAGGCTGGAGACAATATGGTACGGCGATTCAGGGGGCCCACTCATATACGATGGTAAGATCATAGGAGTTGCTTCCTATATAATTGAACACAAAATAATAAAGAGAATGGGCTATGCTCCTGTGAGTCCGTATGTAGACTGGATATCCAGTGTCATGAATGGCCACAAACGGTGAAACATTGTACTTTAGTAATTTTTAGTTCTTAAAGTATGTAAAATCTAAAGGGCATCAAACGTAATCAATCAAATAGAAAGGTGACACACTCTAAACACAATATTATCATAAAGACCAAGTTCACTGGGTAACACCATTGGAATAAATACCTGTTAAGATTAATTAGATCAATGTAGGGCAATGTATGACAAGGATACGACACACTCGCAATGGAAACGAATTCCTGTTGCCCAGAAAATAATTTAACAACCTTGTTTCAAAAACAAATAATGTGAGACGTTACAAAAATAGAAATATTGTTTTATTATTTGGCTAAGGCTTGGAGAGAAGGGAGTTATCAGGCTCTGATGAAGGAAAGTAGTGCTGGGTGCTCCGCCACATGCACACACGGAACAAAATAGCTTTGTTAATTATTATAATTGTACATTAAATACTTTAATATATAGTCATAGAGGTAAATAAGTGTTTTTTGATACTAATATCCATTTTTTATAGACTTCAATTAATCCGAGGAACTATGTATCAACCTAGATTTGCCTAGAGATATATTTAGTAGCTAGCTTAAAATAATAACTCGTGAAACAGGAGCATCAAAACGGATATACCAAAAATGGCGGGAAAACCTAAAACGGCGGAAATAAAACAACCTTCGTGGTAATTATATTTGCTGAACCGTTTAGGGTTGAAGCGGTCGTAACATGGGGACCAGGTGCAGAGTTCTATAACATATAACGAACTCGGAAAATGTTTGGTCGACTCTACCGATGATCAAAAGGCTGGTCTATATTTTTACAACATGGCAATGCAGCCAGCCTTCTGGGCCAGAATTCTGCTGTTTACAATGGCCGATGAATTGTATTCTCTTTTTCATTTTTCTCTACAATAATTGGAAATTCAGTGCGGGACGGTACACTCAAGGTCAATACAATTAACCTAAAATTATGGCTTAATATAATAATAATTTCAAATTTAGTCTAATTGCCATTCAATCATCGGCCATTATAAAATAGCAGAATCGGGGCCCTGGGCACGTTTGGATGAAGATGTCTTTTTTGACGCTTTGTAATTTATATATTATTCTTTATTTTGTTTTGATTACGTTTAATATAGTTTTAAATTGTAAATATTAAGTTTAGTTAAGTTGTAAATAAACTTTTTATTGTCGTAAGTATAGGTATACAATGTAAATATTAGATTTCAAGTTAGTAATTTGTATTTGTAAAATAAAATACAGTTTGTAACTGATCAGATGTTTTCCTTTTAGTCGGTTCTTATTACACATAGTTTTTTTCAGTAGAATATTATAAGAAAAAACTAATTATAGTGTGAAATACTTGAAGTTGACAATGTTTTGTGTTGAAAGTCAAAACATCGATGAATATTAATCATTTCTATGAAGTAACAAAATGATTTCAAACTGTTTAGTTGGCAGTGACCGCTCGCCTTTAAATACCCAGAATATAAGATGGTTTGCAATCAAAAAAAATTGCACCCGTAGTTTTGAAGATGTAACTAAAGTGATCAAGAAAGACAATTCACCGGTCTTTTTATGGAGAGAGAATGAGATTTTTTTGCGAATTGAGATTTTTTCCAGCCTTTCCTTTATTTCTTCAGCTTAACGTTATTAGCTTACTTACTTACCCTCATTCCTCTTTGTACTTCTTGAGGCTGGTTTTAGAGTTACGCTGACGGAGACTGCCTTCCAAATATATTATGACGACCTCCGTGGTCGAGTGGCGCACGCACCGGTTTCAAGGTGTCGCTAGCTCTGAGGTCCCGGGTTCGATCCCCGGTCGGGTCAATATAAAAATTTACATTTCTACATCGTCCCGGGTCTGGGTGTTTGTGGTACCTTCTTTGTATCTGAATTCCATAACACAAGTGCTTCAGCAACTTACTTTGGGTTCAGAACAATGTATGTGATGTTGTCCGCATTTATATTCTCTCAGTTATTTCTTGTAATATAATTACGTTTTAAGTTTCTTATCCTCTGTAATGTAGGCTTAGTTTTGGTATCGCAGATACTCATTCAGTCATTTTTCTTTGTACCCGACTACGTCAGAAGAAAGGTCGAATTACGTAGGCATTACAATAAATGGTTATAAGATAAGTTTTGTTTGCGACGATACAAGTCGGGTCTTTGTAGAGGGGATGTAGCCTAATGATCAGCAAGATAATAGAGCCTTTTAATAGAAATATGTCCCACAAAACACGCAGGTTGGTCCCAAGATCTTTGTGTGTGTGACCGTAGCAGATTATTTTGAGAAATACTATAAATTACTAGCTGACCCAGCAAACGTTGTTTTGTCGATTTTTTTTTCTAGTTGTATGTATTTTAATTGCCACACAAATAAAAAACAAACAATTTCGTCCAAAAACCAAAATATATTTTTTTTGTGTGAGCAACCATTATCACTTAGGGGTATAAAAAAAGATGTTGTTCTATTCTTAGACCTACCCAATACGTATACAAAATTTCATAAAAATCGGTCGAACCGTTTCGGAGGAGTACGGTAACTAACATCGTGACATGGGAATTATATATATTAGAAGATAAGTTTCAATCGGTTCATTTCAGGTAGAAACGCCAGAAATATTCCATAAAAATATCACTCATGTGTAAGCAAAGATACATAAGTATTTGTCTGCCGAATTTTGATCTGCAACAGTCACAGACACAACGATCTTGGCAGCAACCTGCGTTGGGTTTCGATGCTGCGTTTCCGACACATTTAAAATTTGATTCATGATGACATTAATTCTTTAGTGCAGTTCCAGTACCAGTCCGTAAGACGTTCATAAAAAAAGACTTTAAGAAGTAAATTAGCTAGATGTAGGTACACTAGTATTTTATCTAAACTAATCATTGAGGGTTGTGTTGTAAGCAATTACTTTGTGAATGAGAGATCAGGGTATTATTGAAACAGAACGGCATTTGAACGAAATCATTTCGTAACACCTATAGAGCAATCAAGTTTGAACAAAATGTACAATTTTACGACACGTTTTATGTTACCTATTTATGCGTCAGAAGGCAAACATGTACAAACCTCGGGTCATATCATGATGATGGCGATAATGTTCACACTAGTTTCGTTCGTTTATTTAAATTTTGTTCCTTATATCGACCCTACGAATGTTAAGCAAACCTCACTCCAAGTATTACAACGTCAAAACAAAAGCGATACAAACATCAGAGTCTTCGAGGGCCGTGACGTGACTGACGGAGAGTACCCATATGTTATTGTATTGATAATAAGTGATAATGATTTTACTAAGTACCAGAGAGTCTGTACAGGTTCCATGATCAAGGAGACCTGGGGGCTCACTGCTGCACATTGCTTTAAATACTCCAAGAAGCGAAAATATTCCGTTTTCTACGATAACTTTACAGAGTCACCAATGAACACAGGTATCTACGTCCCTGTCATAAAAATGATCGTACATCCCGCGTATCTAAGTTCTCCCATTAAAGAAGCAAATAATGATGTTGGTCTGTTTCGATCAGAAAACGTTCCGAAGAAGTCGTACGCAGTTTTATTAGCAGCGGAGTACTCGACCTTGGTTGGGCTGCCAGTGGTGTATGTAGGCGGAGGCGACACCAAAATGTTGCACAGTTATAAAGATGAAACCAGACCGCTTCAGCTCGGCGAAGCCACCATTATTCACTGTGATAAAGAAATTATACAAATTCATAGAATTATTATCTGCCTCGCCCCGAAATGCTCGAACAGGCTGGAGATACCGTGGCACGGAGACTCTGGGGGGCCGCTCATATTTGATGGGAAGATCATCGGAGTATTTTCGTTTAGCTCTAAGAAAAAGATTACGCAAATAGGCTATACCCCAGTCAGCCCATTCACAGACTGGATACATTACGTGGTGAATGACAAGGAACCGTAAGATTATATTTCAAGAAAAGTATTTTGCACGGCTAACCGAATGGTTTAGGTCACCATACTACAGGTGTGCGCCCTGTGTGTGGTCGTACCCTGCGTAGGACAAGTGTTTGTGATATCCACGGACTTTTATCCTAAGTCTGGCTGTCTTAGTTCATGTAACGTAAAAGTTTGCTAAATCGCCCGCGACACAAGTAAAAGGTTGTGTTTTTTTTTAATAAAAAAAGAAAAAAATATTTATTTAAAATAAGATTTTTTTAAGTCAGAAAGGACGGAAGAGGACAAATTATAGCGCATGTTATTCTTACGTTTGACTCTGACAGGATCAAAAGTCGCCTCTGCGTTTACAATACTTGTGGGTTCTCTCATTCCTCAATTGAACCTCCACTAGGACCGATTGAGACAGGGAAAGTGCTGTGCAGCGTGCGGAGCGCTGACAATTACACCCTCTGCATACCGATAGCTAGAGCCAGTGGGGCGGTTAGCGCCATCTATCGTGGCGCCTACGAAGCTAAGCGTACGTCCCAGCCACAATTAGCAACCGAATATCAGTTTTTCTTGGAAACAAAGGTCTTAACTATATATACATTTTATATACGAAAAAAATATAAAAACGTCGGGTTTATTAGAATGATCCTTTTCGAATATTTTGCAAGAGTATGTTCAGACACGTAAAAGCGAATTCGTCTACTCGTATCCGTGATTCGTTTCGTGATAGTACTTCATATCAGGGCTAGATGGAACTACTTTATGTGTAAACAATTTGATACTACGCCGTGTACACTACATAATCCGGGGGCACGGCAGTGTCATTATTTAAGGTAATGTAAATTTCGTAATTTTGTGAATATGAAATTTTAGTGATAACTTACAGTCCCGAATACCAAAATGAAATTGTGTTGAAAACATTTAAAAAATGACTAAATCCGCTAAGTACGTCTTTTTGTCCGTATTGACTTATCGTGTGAGCTACCAATGATTGAACTAAGCCTAGATATTATTTACATTTTGTGTCTGTTTATTCCAAATAGCAAGATACTCTTTTTTCTACTAGAAATAGTAGACATAATACTTCTAACTAAATGAAACATAAAATTTCAAAATCTGTGCATCCATTTGTGTTGTACGACGTGCCAAAGAAACGGACGCACAGCGAATTGTACCTAAGCCTCGTTCTGACGCAGATGGGTGTCACAAAACCAGAACGTAAAAGAAATTAATTAGTGCAGGGAAACTAGGGGCTAGTTGGTATAAATCAGAGGCAGTGCTTAGTGTTGCTGTGGAGGAAAACAATCCGTCTTGTGTCAAGCGCCGTCATGCGGCCGCTTACAAGAGCTCGCTCTAGGGTGCGTAGCGCTTAACTGAGCGATCTGGACGTATTGCTAACTAGTCAAGAGTCCAAAATGTTGCCCGCGAGCTTCCCATTGAAAGCTGAGATTCCTTAGAGTGCTTCTAAGATTTTGCCACAAATATCGGAGTATCCCTAACATTTTTGAACTCGAAATTATTAAGAAAGAAAAAGTTTTTAATTTACGCCTATTGATCAAAATACAACAATTTATTGATGTGTGGTTATAATTTCATGTTCAATATTCAATTTTTTTAGAGGATTTCCTGATTTTTGACAAAAGAAGAAGGATAAAAGAACGTGAAACTGGGAGTATTAGCTAGTTCAATAAGTATAATTCTAACGACCGGCAAGCACATATTCAAATGATTCTTTGCCTGGAATGTATGTATGAGCATACATTGACTTTATAGGCAAAGCTGAATGCAATATTAAAAATAAAATCTCCCTTGGATTGGACGCAATCGAGCTCGCTATTAGGCCAGTGTTTACTTCGGTTGAAAAGATAAAACTCCGATGTATAAGGGGGAATGCGTAACAAAACCGCAAGTCACTCACATAATTACAGTTTGTTGCTCCGAGGCGCGTGTTTATTGATGTAGGCTGTATGAAAGGAAGTCATCTATTTATTTAAGTTCCCCAACTAAAATCTAAATTAATTTAAGTGTTTGCCCACCTCTTAGTCCAAATCAAACCCATCTAACCACAAAAATTTGTGATACCACATTTTGACACTGCGCGGCGCTGACAATTTAACTTTAAAGACAATGAAAACTCGAGAAGGTAAATTAAAACAGGTATCCGATATCGTTTATTCCGCGCTGTTTGACTTGTTCTCGGAATAAAGTTGAGTTGGAATTCTTATCGCTGTGGAGTAGGGAATTAATCAGACGGGGCCTCTTATCTGATCTCACTTCTGACCCTTTGAAGGATTTAAGACCCTTTGACCTCTCCCTCCTGTGAAGTTTGAGAAATGGGAATTTTCTTAAGGTCTGAATGTAATTTGCAAGTTGAGCCAAATTCGAAAATGCTTAGCGATAAAAATTCGATAATTTCTTAAGTTCGTAGAATAATAAAACCGATCAAGTGAGAGTTGGACTTGATATGGTAATTAACGAAAAACGAATCGATTGGGTGTCTTCTTGTTTCGCCCACCCATCACTTTGTAGATTCCTAAGTCGATCGCCGTGGTTTTACCCGTTCTTCCCCTCCTATTGGTCATAAGGTGATTTTAGTAACACATCTTGATACAATATACAACGCAAAACGTATTTTATATCTCTTATATTAAGGAAGAGAGTGAGAAATTTTCTTAAAAACGGTAAACTCAATAAACAAAGCACAATCACCAGGATAATTTTCATGTGTATCTTTTTACAGTCACGGGATCACTTCATGTGAAAAGACCCGATCCAACGTGCAGAGGCCTTGTAAATCAAAAATGTGATGGGGTACCTACTGCGGGCCATCCATCCCTACTCTATTAAAGAACAAACATGGACGGCCCTTGGTAGCTACAATACTATCTCAAATTGTATTGAGTATAACAATAATCATGTGTCTATTAACACCAAGATATATACTAAAAGAAAAAACGTTTTTACTAGCTTAAGTTTCAACCCAACCACATTGGTATACGTTTGCTAAACCGCCAGGCGATTGTAAGCCTTAGATGTCGTATAGTAAAAAAAGTGTCAGAGAACTGATATATAACAAAAAAAAGACTCCCGCAGTAGGAAACTTTGTGGCACTTGGGGTGTACAAATACACTTGGATTCAGTACAGGCATTTGAGGATCACACAAATGCTTTCCCAACGCAAGGATCTAACGGACGTCATGACCTCAACCACTCGGCTGTCCGTGCAGTCAATATAGTTCGAGAGCAGCGCGAATGTGCAGGTGTTGCATGATCCGAAGTCTCGTTACCGCCATAAACCAGCCCTCCTTAATGAGCTGATGGGGTACAGGTTTATGAGGGCGCATCTGTTTCCCGTGACGGAGGACGGCCTGCGACCTCCGATGTCCTTCCCAAAAAAATCTACTTCAAACAGTATTCCAAAGGCAGGCATGGAGATCGAGAAAAAGAGAGAAGATTGGTTTAGGTTTCATTGCTAGTGGTGGATATATTGACTCCTTTGTTCGAATACTGCATGGTTCAACCAAATTGCAATCTGAAGTTTTAGTTTCCATACATCAAAAGTTCTATTAAGCATAATACTGCGTGAGACGACTAAATGGATCGTTAAGTAATGGTAATGGGTTGCCACTAAGTGAGCTCTGGCTGACTTCCAAGCTCTGAAACATATCCTGCCGAGATAAAAGATACAAGTTGTTACTGACAACCAAATGATAAAAAAATTGGATCAAGTTTGTTACAAAAGTAGTTATGTATATCGCTGTTCGATATAACTACGTTGTATCGACAACTGCAATTTTATCGATGCCAAAGCAATAACATAAAGGTATAGCCTGAAAAAATTAAGTCAACTGAATTTACGACTTCTGCAATCGATTTCTCTTAAGTAGTAAACCTACATACGCATTTAAGAACTTTATACGTGAGTAAGGACCATGTATTGGATTAGTATTATATTGCTTGTATTAAGCTCGGAAGACAGTTGTGAGTCTGAGTCCCCTCTGCGGATTCTTCACGGCCGGAATGCTCAAGATGGAGAATTTCCATTCGTGGTTGTACTTTTAAAAAGGGAATCGGTAGAAGATGCAATATCGACGGAGTCCGGGTACCCTGTGGGCCGGCAGTGTACAGGATCTGCTATTTCCGAATTCTGGGCACTGACGGCCGCGCACTGCATCGAGAAGAAGTCTTCGCCAGCCTCGTATTATGTCTGGCACACAAATTTTACTTCAGCAACGGCGATACGCAAATTGTCTTCTTCGGTTCAGAAAATTTTTATACACCCCGCGTACAGTAAGCTGGTAAAACCAGATCGCTCAACCGAGGATTTTTTGAAGAATGATATAAGTTTGTTATTTGTCGACAAGATGACTTTAGCCAGCTATGGAAGACTGTTAGCGGTAGACCACTTGACTCTGATCGGACTCCCAGCGACGTACGTCGGAGGTGGTGACACGGGCAGCACAAAACCAGGAGACGATCAGCTCAGACCCCTGCAGGTCGGCGAGGGTGGGATCCAGCCGTGTTCAAAGACATCTGAGGCGAGTTACTTTATCTGTGTTGCTCCTAAATGTGATTTTTTAGAACAAAAACTATTTTTCGGAGATACCGGCGGACCTTTGCTGTATAATGGTCGTATTATCGGAGTACTTTCTCTATTAGACCAGTTTAATAGTCTGTTTGCAGCGATCAGTCCTCATTTGAATTAGATTTATGGCGTAATGCAAAAGCGTACGAACGACATTGTCTTTTGATAGGACTCAAAATATATGACAGAATGCATTTTGTTTTCTTACTGATTGGTATGGTATGAATAAGAGGTCTCACTGCAGTCAAACCAATGGTGGCAAACTTGTATTAACAACTAAGGAATCTATACACATTTAAACGATGATCGATGAAAGTCACAGTGAAACAAAAGCAACTTACAAAAAAATTTGAACCCTTGAAATTAACTTTATAGGTATGCAGGAAAATAAGATTGTGAAAAGACAAAAACATTTAACGCGCGTCTTAAAGATTAGATAGAGAAATAAAAACTGGCCTACTTGACAGAAACTACCAATAATTACGACTAATAGGAGCGAAGATACAATGGAAAATGTTTTAAAAAAACAGGGTGAATATAAATCATAACTTATATCTTCTAACCACGGGGACGAAGTCGCGGGCAACAGCTAGTACAAGATAACATTAAAAACAAACTCTTGCCAATAATCAGCATGAAAAAATCTTTAGTAGAATTTCTAAAACTGACATTTGAGTTGATACTCTCACTTGACAATGTGACTTCCACCATTCGATTCTAAATGTTCCATTTCAGTCGGTACGCTTTCATTTGTGTCCGCACTCGAGTATATTTGCAGAAATTCGGTCTTTGGAAAATGGGGAATTTTCCAAAAAAATAATTTAAATAATTAACCCTTTACTGTTATTTTTTTTTTTTTGCACTGCAGGGCAAAGGCCTCCCTTAGGTTCTTAGGTTTACTGTTAATGGACCTGGATAATATACGTAAGTCAAAATATAGCTGAGATGCTGTAGTACGTGTCAAACGGCGGCACGGCGCTTGAGGTATAGTCTGTTAAGAGTCTGACACTACCCGCTCCGTCCCTCGAGAAAGTGGTCGACCATGAGTACTCCCTCCCCAAGCCAACCGCACTGCTCTAGTGTAATCCATACCTAATGCCACCCCTAGGAGTTTTTGTACGAACAACGTAAAGTAGTAATAATTCGTATTCCCTCACTAAAGGCATAACGATGTTTATCATCAAAGGTGCTTCACAAGTAACTTAAGTTCCACAAGAAAATCAAATCATAAATAAAAAAAAACAACATATCGAGCAGAGTCGAAAAATTTACGACATCAAGTACTTACCTTACTCAATTGAAATCGATAAGCGAATTAAAGTATTCCGCATTTGTAATTTATATTCGGCGGTAGTGAATTCTGTAAGAAAACTTGGACAGTACTCGGATAATATGCAAAATTTTTGAAATCATTTTTATTTGTTTACTTAATTTGTGGACCCATACTAGAAATGTTCAGCGAAATTTATTAAAAAAAGAACATCATCTCAACAAAAGCGAATATATAAACAGAGTCCACGAGGGTCGCGACCTAGCGGTAGGAGAGTACCCTTTTGTGATCCTATTGATATTGTTGAATTAAGAAACTGACGTCTATCAGAGAATGTGTACTGGCAGTATGATCACGGCGACCTGGAGTATCACTGCCGAACTGCAATGAAATGAATGCGACGGACAAAGATGTTTATATTTATAAACAATACGTCGCTTATGATAACTTTACGATGTCGCCCTTAATAACGGGATTCTATGTAACTGTTATATATTTTTTCAGAATTGGATGAAGAGATTTGATATAATGATATAGCATATCTTGGTTACACAGTATTTTTACCTCATGACAGCTTTATTTCGATCTGAAAATATCCCTGTGAAGGCACACGCAGTTTTATTAGCAGCGGATTAGTCAACGGTGGTTGGACTGCCCCTAGTGTATGTTGGTGGGGGTCGGACTTCCATGGGGGATAAATTAGTTCAACACCATACAAAACCACCGCAGCTGTGTTCCCCCCATAAATACTCGTGATTAAACTGTTGCATCATTTAATAATGAATCAGACTCACGATAGTTACTCTTAAGATTTCTTCCCATCCTTTGTTACAAAGCGCCAAATGGCAGGTAACAAGTGTTCCCCCCGCGGTGGGTGTATGAAGGATTGCAACGCATTGCCATACACCGACACAAAAACGCGGATGACGTAGTACGGCGGTTCAGGTTTACTCAGTAAAAGTCTGACACTACCCATTCCCCCCCCCCCCCCCCGAGGGAGTGGGTGTCCATACCCTGCCTTACCAAAAAAAAAGGTAATGCAATTATTATTGCCACATTTAATAAACAT
>NW_020799818.1:0-37689 GCF_003590095.1 Trichoplusia ni
TTACTATTTACTGTCCATGGTTAGGTCAAAAACCTTTTTTTACCTCTACTCTACTCCCAACCAACGCTTTGTTTTTAATCAAATCTTGTATTTTTCTTATTTTTTTTTTCATTTTTACTTGTGTAAGGCAAGGGGCAGGGTATCTAAGCCCATACGGCCATACCTTTAATAAATTATTTTATTTGACATAAGCCAAATAAAAATCGTGGCTATATACAGTAGCTCGTGGCTAAGCTATAACCGCATAAGTGAATCGATCACAGGTTAAGCTATGCTTGACGCGGTTGGTCCGTAGATGGGTGACCATCTTTGTCATAACGAGTTGTTCCGTGTTTCGGAAGGCACGTTAAATTGTGGGTCCCGGCTGTTATTCCTACATCTTTGACAGTCGTTACAGGTAGTCAGAAGCTTGAAAAAGTCTGACAGCCAGTCTAAGCAAGGGGTGTCGTGTCGCTCAGGTAACTGGGTTGAGGAGGTCAGATAGGCAGTCGCTCCTTGTAAAACACTGGTACTTAGCTGAAACCGGTTAGACTGGTAGCCGACCTCATCATAGTTGGGAAAAGGCTAGGCCAATGATGATAAGCCAGTATTCGTTTTGGACGACAATTAAAAAGGCCCAAGCCAAGTCTTCATTTGTATATCCTGTACTTAAGTGGTGTGGAATAAATAATATTCTTATCTTCTTCAGTAAATCCAATATAAGATTTTCATTTTTTCAAAAGGCCGAAGCCAAATCTTTTACTATCCCATCGAAGTCCAGGATTCTGGGCCTCGATTCTACTATTTTACAATGGCATATTCTATTAATCATTTTGCCAATACAATGATTGGAACTTAATTGTATTGACCTTGAGTCTACCCTCCCGTACGGAATTTACAATCATTGTGTAGAAAAATGCTGAAGTAAATACGAAAATTTACATTTTAAGCCAAATTTCATTCATTCATCGGCCATTGTAAATAGCAGGATTGGGGCCCTGATATTTGCGTGACAATGCGGTACTTTGATGAACCTAATGCTGTGTAGTAACTATAGGAGGTCAACTATGATTGGGCTTGTTCGATTTATTTTGACGAGTATTTTGGATCGAAATCAAAAAAGGAAACTGAAGGATTATAAGGGCTTATAATTTATTTCTTATTTTTTCTTCATATTTGGTAGAAATGAGTACCCAACATAAAATTTCAACACATTGACTCTTATAAAATTGGCCCTTGATGAACTTCTAATTTAAATAATTTGTATGGCTAGAATTTCCTATGAAATCAATTGTTTTTGAGGAACTTTGTTAAAGTTAAAGTCACAGAACGAAATAAAAACAATGGCATATTTAAAATGTATGACCCCTTGCATAAAATAGTGAACAATTTATCAAACAAAAACAACTTCACTTCGTTGGCAGAAATTATAATTGAACAAATCTTCAAAATCTACCTTTGCCTTCGCACCTTTCTCCCTTCCATCCCTTAAAATAACAAACAACAGAGTGTTGCCAACTTATAACAATTAAAGTTGCATCCTCAATTAAAACTGTAACAATTAGAGGAGGCCAAACATTATGCACTACTTCATATCAAATTACGATATTCGTTAGTTCCGTAAGTTACATCACTATTTTATTATTGCGCTAATTTTCTTTGAAATTCTGTTTCGAATGGAATTGTTTAATTAATGCAATATTTGTAGAGTTATAAATAAAGATTTAAATATTATTAATCGCTGTCCCAGTCAACATTGTTTTAAAATACAAATAAGTAAAAAAACGGTGTATTTTTTAATGGATCTAAAAATTCTAAAAACCCACTTTTTGAATGTCACTGTTAAAATTTTATCAAAATTGGTCCAGTCGTTTTTATAGTTGTAAAATGCATTTTCATCGGGTCTAAAGCTATCCTGAATATCCAACCGAAACGACAAACAAACAAGAAAAGTGAGTGTATAAAAACGTGGGAAAATAGATTTCCGATACGAGGTTTGTGAATATTGGCAAGAAATAAATAAAAATACTAAAACAAATCATATTTATTGTTCATATTTATTGCTAAACTACTGACAAAAAGATGAAATCTTATCATTAAATCAACGCTTAATAAGTAACAATTAACTTAGAATTAAAAAAAAAACACAATAATACTAGACAGAGTTACGACACTCTGGGTTCCATAGTCTCTAAAGATATCCGTATATATAATCAAATTAATAACCTAAACATTTCATAACCACTCACTGTACCTAAATTGATGTTACTTCTTATCCATCGATAGTCTAAAATTAGGAAGTGTGACCCCAGCTTTCCTTCATCTATATAATTGTATTCTATTTTACTTAAATAATAGACTATCACTTAAAAATAGTTTAACTTAGCCCCGATTTTTCAAAAGTCAGATAACTTTTATCTGAGGAATAAATATGGCCGTTTGACATATTTTCTATACAAAAGCTGTCAAAATGTCAAACATATTCGTCGAATATGTATGGCGATTGAAAAATCGGCCCTTAATGAAATACATATTAACCTAAACATAACCTAAGCTTAAGAAAAAAAACAACGAATTCTTTTGACATATCAGTAAATATAAATTCCTTTCAATGGCAATCAAGACACATTCGAGGGATAAATGCTCGTCGTCATGGGTTCAAACCGGCGTAGGACAAGCATTTGTGTGATCCACGAATTTTTGTCTTTGTTCACCCCGCGTTACAAGGATCAAATTCTTTATTTCCCGAAACTATTTTTAAAGCAAATCATAATATACAAACTAAAACAAGTTATACTAAAATGCAGTTTACATGTTTCTCCTAAAAAACTGAACCGATTTAAACCAGCCAAAAGATTTTAAGTTACCATATGCGGCACTAAGGATAATCGTCCGGCGGTTGTCTTGTTGTGTGTGTTCCTCACCTCAATTGTCAAATTATGGAACTCGTCCGGATATGCCTGCATGATCTTTCTGAAGGCCAACTTGTTCAATATCAGTAACTGGAAACGAAGAGGAATTAATTATGTGGAGAGAGAGAGGATGAAGGAGAGAGTACGAAGTTCCTTATCGCACGTTGCGAAAAAGAGTTACGACGGAAAAATGAAGACCAAAAGTTGTAACGACACTTTTTGCTATAGTTGTAAGGCGCGCGGCGTGCGCGCGTTACTCTGTCTGTCTCTCTCTCTCTCTCTTATAGAAAGCATGCCAGTTATTTTCGTTCCGTCTTTCCATTTCGATTATTTTTGTTGAGTGTATACAGGCTTTTTGCACGAAATAAAATCGGTACAAAAACGTGACGCAATATTGCCGCGGCGTACTTCCGATGCATAGGCGGATACGGAATACGGATAAATCCTAAACGCGCCAAAAAAAGTTTCCCTTAAAAAAAAATACCTTGATATTTTCAGCCTGCTAACTTATCGAAAAGTGCCTCAGAATTAAGCACCAAAAATACAACCGGAACGACAAACAAACAAATAAATAAGAAAAATGTGGGAATATCCACTCACCTTGCTATCAGTAACAGCGATAACATACGACATACAGAGCTCCTTGTCTGTGACTAGAGACAGTTCCCCGAAGTAATCTCCGTCGATCAGGTGACCCACCTCCTGGTGAAACTCGGAGTACACTGCCAGGATACCAGTGTCCACTATGATGAGGCCTGCACCCGCAACCCTCGCCTGGATGAAAAGCGAAAGAGAAATTACTTTAAATCCCAATTAGCTAATTGGGTGCAGGTCGAGGAAGAAGATATTGTAAAAAGAAATACAGCTAGGAAACAAACTCAAATGCTGCAAGTCATTCACTGATATTGAGAAACATTTATGTAAGTATAAAGAGATGACAAGACGAGCTTGGTCCATAGATATTGAAGCGAGATGGTAAACAGACAGATGTACTAAATCTGAGGATGAAAACTGTCAAGGCTGATAGTACAAAAATTCTTACCACAGTCACAATATCATTTTCCAAGTACACCTTTTCTTGGATGATCAGCACCAAATCTTGGATTATCGACAACGGCCAATCAGAGAACAGCGGTATCCTCATGACCAGGTTCATGTAAATATACATCTTGGCCTCGTTTTTGAACACGAGAGGTAAACAGCTGTACAACTTGTTCTGATTTTGTGTTATAACCATCTTCGTTGTCTTCAGATGAAAGTATCGATCGACCTTCATCCTTATATGCTCAGACAATTGTTGAGAGCTAACGAAATTCAGCGTGTTCGTCCGCATTTTGATCGCCTGATCTCTCGCGTACACTATGCTGGTAATCAGAGCGAAACACGTCAACACAGACCAGAAATGGAAAATTGTGGCAATCACATAAGCGGCCACGGATGCCAATTTATCCAAGAAGAAAACTTTCGTCCTAGAACCAAAAGTAAACATACAGAACACGTTTAAAGTTCTGTACATTTCAACAAATATGAGTCTGTAATCTGGCTCCTCGGAACGCATGAAGCCGTACTTGATTGCCATCCTCGAGGCGAAAGTTGATCTGGTGTCGACTTGGTTGGTTTGTATGAACACAAGAATTGTGAAGGCATCGAAGATCTCGTTAAACTGGACGACAGTGATACAGCCCGTGATTACTATTCTCAGGAACTTGTAAAAGTAGATCTTCCTAATCCTGCAGCGTTTTCTCGTCAGATACGCTGAGCTCTCAAAGACCCGAAAGAGTCTGAAGACGGTGAAGATCTTTAGAGCGCAGATGAACCGATTACTCTTGCACTGGCCACAGTTTGCATTCGCTCCGTATCTCATTAGGAGGAAGCAGTGAAAGGGTATGGTCGACGCAAAGTGTATGAACAGTTTTTGGGTACAGAACTTGAGTAAACACTTCTTAGTGTCCAGGACGACCCTCTTGGCTTCGTAATCAATGTACCCAGTCTTCAAGCTGACGAACAAGTCGATCATGATCAATATATCGAGTAATGCTCCAAAGTAGAACAGATATATCGGTAAATTATCGAACAAGAAGGTCGAAGTGAAGCGGAAGAATATCTTATCAAATACGAAAACGTGCAGCATCAGGAAGTTCCAGAACGTCCTGAAATATTATTTCGTCAAATTATTCTGGAAGAAAACATTTATGGGTGACCTACATCAGCAAGAAGGTACTAAGTGCACTTTAATGATTTAATTTTTCATAAAACAGCTCCCCACATGACATGCATTCGTCATCATCATCATCATCGACTACTAAAGTAGTCCACTGCTGGACATAGGCCTCCCCCAATGTGCGCCATATCGCCCTGCCTTCGGCTTGCCACATCCAGCATCCGCCTGCAGTCTTTCGCAAGTCGTCATCCCAGCTGGCCAATGGACGTAATACACTACGTTTGCCGAGTTATGCATTCGTGAATCACATGAACTCTTGTTTTACGCGGAGATCGAATCCGTGACAAGTCTGCGACTCGGCTACCCGTGCCGTCTTAAATAAAAGTCAAAATTGTTTTAATGTAGTCCATATTTGTTACCGAAATCAAGAGACTTAAGAACGTTATCAATAGCAGGCAAATGTCTTCTAATTCAGCCGCATTTACGATAGCTTTGGTATCTGAACAGTTTGGTGTTCAGAACAGGACGTGTGTTTAGCAGAAAAGCATTTTAAATAAAATTTACATTACTACATCAAAAAGGGTAATATTCCAGACTTAAGCGACATAGGAAGGGCTTACCGCGCGGGCTGGTTTCACGCGGCCCAGAATAGAGCATCGTGGAAGGATTTGGGGGAGGCCTTTGCCCAGCAGTGGGACACAGTGGGCTAGAGAAAAAAAATCCAGACTTACCGAAACTTGCTCATTGGATGAATCCGTTCCTTATATTTGCGGAATTGTCGGAACCTCTCGATCTTCATCGCGTGGGTGCTGATGTAGAAACCTCTGGATGCCTCGTTGGAGTATGACAGTAGGAACATGTCGTTCCACCACCACTTCAGGTACTGCAGCCAACCAGAACCGATGATGTCGGTGTCCAGTACATCTCTCTCCGGTATTATTAGACACGTATGGTGAAAATAAGATTCGTGGAATTCCTTCATTTTATTTTCTGACTTATGATTCTAAAATTATGCTTTTGATGTTATTTTTTCTATACTTTTCAATGACTCAGCTTTAGTTCTTGCATAGAGTATTTATCCATTGTCTATGATTTGAGGTTGGTCAAAAAAGGTTATAATATATTATATCCTACTACTATTATAAAGGCAAAAGTTTGTAAGTATGGATGTATGGATGTTTGTTACTCTTTCACGTAAAACTACTGAATGGATTTGAATGAAACTTCACCACAATATAGCTTATACATCAGAATAACACATAGGCTACAATTTTTGAGGTTTCTAATGTGAGGTCGTAAAACAACTCATTTTTTGCGCTTACATTGCAAACGCTGACTGAATCCTACAAGATAGATAGAAGGCAGTTATAAATTATAACTTATATCTTCTAACCACGCGGACGAAGTCGCGGGCAACAGCTAGTTTGTTATATAAGAAAGAAGGAATCGGTAGGGCGAAAATTGTAGGTGGAAATTTCCTGGCATCCAAATTCAGTACCCTAATAACCGTTGCTTAACATCGTTCTTTTGTTTTATATTTGATGGTATAGCAGCAACAGTAATCATACGTGAAATTTCAACCGCATTGCATTGTCACGCATGTAAAATTTCAGCTCAGTCAGAAACTGGGAGTGGGTAAAATTTATATCTCACAAGATTAAGATTTGAAAGACAACAGGACTCAATAAAAGTCGGAAGCATAATTTTTAAACAATTTAATTAAAAAGTAACTTAAGTCTACTCTAGTTCTTCGTTAAAATATAATTATATTTAAGTGTAGACTTGACAACGAACTTAAAACGAATTGTATATCTCCATAATATTTAAGTAGTATTTCAATAAAAGGCTAACTCAAAAATGCAAACGTTAGCGAAAATTGGACTAACATACATAGATAGCGAATATTTTAAATAAAATTAGAATAAATAAAAAGATTCTTTGGACACACACAAATCCACATCATACACACAACGCCATCTAGTCTCAAATTAAGTGAAACTTGTATTATGAATATGTACTAGAAAAATGATGAAAATACTTATGTTTGTCTAAATACATACATAATATAGATATACTAGGTGTCTCAGAAAACGTTGTTTTGTATGAATGCACAAATTAACATTAACCAGAAAAATAAATGCTCTAATTGGCTAGCTAAGCGAGTAGTGGCGGACAGAACGACCGCAGCGCACAACACGGCAGAAATTGAAAACAAATGCGGAGCTGTCAAATGTGATGATTGCAGTACAAAATCAAAGAAATGGGCAGACAGATGTCTGACGAATTACGTGGGGTCGTATCAAGTAGCTCTGGCCGTTATGTCGCAGTTCTCCACATTTCTTACATGGTCGGCTAATATTATTGTCGGTCGGCTGATATTGCCTTTTGTCTCTGTGGTCGGAAACTAATATAATGTGTAATAGTTTCAAACACGGTTTTTATTATTATAATATATTCATTTGACAGTAAAACTATTGAAATAAAGCTATTAAAATACACTTAAATAATGTCAACAATACTATTTTAGTCTTTGGTTTTATTTATATTTGCAAAGAAAATTATAATGTTTACACTGTTATTTTTTGACAGCTTCCGCGAATGTTGTAATCGCTACGCGTTGCCACCGTCGCGCAGTTAGCCAATAGTTATGAAAAATTGATGTCCGATTCTCAGACCTACCCAATACGCACACAAAATTTTATGAGAATCGATCAAACCATTTCGATGGAGATTTTTTTTACCTAATAGAAGATTACGACCAGACACAGAACAAATGATCATGCTCATCACACAAATATATGTCCAGGTTGAGAATCGAACCTACGACCTCCTGTATAGCAGTCAGGACCACTGACTACTAGACCAACAGGCCAGTCAAAAAAGAATGTGACATGACATTTTATACCGATGAATCACGTGACAGTGACCCGTCATCTTATAAACATTTGACCGTTTTCAAATTGTACGCTTGGTATGAAATCTTATCAAAAACATGCATGTGAAATGAGAGCCAAGTTCAATAATATACGCCTCAGTTGTTGACTTCAACGACAAAAGAATTGAGATCTAAATGTGTGCCAAGTTCAATGGTGTGTTGGGAAATTCATTTATAATAACATAAAATATAATTTCTTATAATTTAAAATATAATTTATAGCCTAAGGTCTGACTTGGCTAGCTCTCATAAACGAATGTTCGATAGCTTCTATTTCTACAAGAAAGACGAATTTTAGTAACAGTCAAAAAGCGACTGATTCTGAACTTGCGAGGTTTTATACACCGTATATGTTCACGGTGTTGCTCGCGATCTGTTACATGAACTTGGCTCGGACACCTTTATTTGAATGCGATGGTAAGTGTATCTACAGTCGCCTTGAGACACTTTGGGAAACCTCAAGATTGTGTAGTTTGTTCGTTGGCCTTGTCTTTATCTTCCACTGCATCAGGATTGTCAGGGATCCGATCTTTAGGCCCGTTACGTTTCGACTGCAGTGGATTGTTAAATCGCTTCTTCATTTGCTCCTTGATATCAAGGAAATATTTAGGATGTTGTCGCATACAGTGCCTGAAAATCGCTTTTGGTAAGATGAGAACCTGTGAAAGAGATACACGATGAAATAAAAAAGATATTCCTTAAGATTTTTTTCGTGGGACAAACGAATCTAAGAGAAATAATACACAGGTTCGGCTTGCAACATATTTTGTCGTAAGTCGAACCCGTTAACCCGGCTAAATAGCTGTTCCAGCAAAGTTTGTTTTACCATACAAATGAGATCTAGAAAGTAAAAAAGAAAATGGTGAAAAATATATGTCCGATGCCAGACCTCAAGAAATTTTGTGTGCATACACAAAATTTCTCAAAATTTATCTTTCGGAAGAGTTCAATTTTGTACACCGTGACGCGATAATTTTACAAACGTACGTATATTAGATTAAGACACACTTACAGTGCACGATGTGATAGCAACGACGTAAGATAAGCAGAGTTCGTTGTCAGTGACAAGAGACAGTTCCCCGAAGTAGTCTCCGTCGATCAGGTGCCCAGTCTCCTGGTGAAAGTGGGAGTAGACAGCCAGGACCCCGTTGTCAACTATCATCAGACCATCTGCTGGTACCCAAGCCTAGGGTGCAGAAAAACAAACGATTATTTTAATTATAACTACTTATCTTTATAATAATTGATTGAACTAACTATCATATAGATTTATGATGTTAAAACCGAATACCGCTTTTTACAATTGCCGATGAATGATAAAAAATTGGATAAAATTTGACACTATTCGTTTTCTCCTAAACATTTTGTCAATATAATTGGTAATTCATTTTGGTTCAGCTATTACGGTTCTCGAGATACAACCAGGTGACTGTGGAGCGTTAGAAATATTCTACCGATTTTGCCCTTTGGTTATGGAAACTTAAAAACATTTATTGTAGGTGGATGTCAAGGGGAAGTCTCAAAGACAATGATTGGCGATATTGGTTTCGGTCAGAACTCTAATTGAAACAGAGATCACATAACAAGTTTGAAAGTACCAATACTTACTTCAAGCACAATATCATTGTTTAAAAATACTTCTTTCTTTAGCATCATTACGATTTTCTCGAGAATCGACATCGGCAATTTACTCAAGAAAGGAATCTTTCTCACGGTACTCATGTAGCAACTCAGTTTGGCCTCCATCTTCAATACCGGAGGCAGACTCCTGTACAGATTGTTCTCGTTCTCAACCAGCATCAGATGTGTCGGCTTAAATTTGAAGTACACCTCTAACTTACGTCTCAACTCGTCAGGCACTTGTCGACAAGCCATCATATTTTCCGCCCCATGGGTTATCTTTTCCATTCGGTCACTCGGATACAGCATACGACTGACCAGGGCATAGCACTCCAGTATGCACCACAAAAAGAATGCATGCGCTATCAAATACGCAGTCAGCGACACAAGCTTGTCTAGATAATACGTCTTCTTCAGGTACCCTAATGAAAATAGCAATAGAGACTTGACACACTTATTCATTTCATAAATTGCTAAACGGACAAGTGAATATTTTTTTTCATGATAGAGTTTGTTTAATAATCTTGCCAGACGCGAAGACTGCCTGACTCTGCCGTCTTCAATCATAACAAGAAGAGTAATGGTTTCACCAAGGTCATAAAATTGCAGCATGCAGACGAATCCGACGAGAGCGATCCTGATGAACTTGTAGCGCTGCCTGAGGTTCCACGGCCGGTTTTGAACATGGATTTCAGTTGTTTCAAAGACCCTGTAGAGACTGATTACGCTGATGATCTTTAACGTGCTGATGAACTTGTTGGCCTTGCAGAGCCCGCACGAGATCTCTGCTCCGTATCTTAAGAACATGAGCCATGTTAAGGGCATGGCCGAAGCGAAGTGAAAGAACAGCTTCTGGGCACAGAATCGTTTCAGAGACCTGTTCGTATCAAGCACCACTTGTTTCGCTTCCGTGTCTATGTAGCCAGTCTTCAGGTTGATCATGAAGTCGGCTATGATGACCAGCTCGAGGAGAGCTCCGAGGAAGTAGAAGACAATGGGAACCCCATCGAAGTAAAACGACGAGGAAAAACGGAACACCACTTTGTTTATGAGGAACACATACACCATAAGGGTGTCCCAAAAGATTCTGGAATGTAAAGAAATATTATTAAGCATATCCTTTTTCTTTAGATGTATGTACCAAGCTATAGTAGGTAAATACTGATTATGGTTTTTAAGGGAATATCACTACCCTATAATCATTGAACTACAGATCCCATTATCGAACAGTAAAAAAGCAGGGTTGAATTTTTCTTTTAAAAATGTTGTGATCTGTAATATTAGGTAGGTACCTGAATTTACTCATCGGATGGATTCGGTGTCTATACTTGCGATACTGCCTGAATCTATCAATAGTCATGGCATGAGAACTTGTATAGAAACAACTAGTTCTCGCTGATGTATAACACAAGAGAAACAAATCATGCCACCAGCGTTTTAAACGGGAGACACAGCCGGAACCAATAATGTCCGTGTCCAGAACATCTCTTTCCGGGATAATTACACAAGAATGGTGAAAGTAGGATTCATGAAAATCATGATATTCAAACATTCTTGGCAGCGAAAATAAGTTAGAACGCTACAAATAATATTTTTAGCTGTCATCAAATAATCCGTCTGATTTTAATGCCAATGACATCTGCTTATCTTTATAATTATTATTTTCTTAATACTTCAATTAGTAAATCGTTATTCTTTATTCAATACCTACTTAGTCTCTCAACCATATGAATAATTATAGTATTTTAATCAGTATGTGTTTTGTAAAACACAGGCCTAGAATTTACGTTACGCTAAAATCAAAGTTAATTCATCGGCCAAAAAACAATTGTTAGATTCTGCGAAATTTTATTACGAATAGGATAAACAGAACGTAGCCAAGCGATGGCATCGTAATGTGGCCAATAGAAACGCTTCAACGCCATCTTTGCTTAAATGTCACGCTGACAAAAGCGGCCATTTATGAGTTCTCAGTGTTTTTGTTTGACTGGTATCAACAGTTACGTGACAAAATGCCGAAAAATATCACGAGTGAAGTGCGCGAGATAATATTAAAAGTAAAAGAATTTATGGATGAAGAGAAACGAATGCAAGTCCCGATAATACCACTGAGTAAAGTGTACGTAAGAGTTTCCGCTGCCACAGGTCTGTATTCATGCAATAAATTCTATATATCCCCATAAATTTAAGAATAAATACAGCATTGCAATAGTAAACTCTATTTCCTATCTAAATACATAGCAAATATTCACGTTATTATGCGTATTAAGCTTTTATGCAACAAAGCGTGGCCTTTTCAATAGCGTTTTTGTCGCGTATGTGACAACAACCGACATTATTGAAAACAAACTAATTAATAAAATATATGGTTAAATATCATCTTTGTAACATTATTTAATACTAATATCTCTTCTAAATAAGTTCTGTTACTTCGTACTTGTGTTTCAATAATTGTAAAATGGGCGGATGTAGCACATTCAACTATTGAATGATTTAATTAATAGATCTATTCTCTCCTTAGTCATCGCTACATTAATAGACTACCTACGGCTGAGCATCTGCGACTAGACCCCTCATTTACTGAGACACTATAAAATGAGATGTACCTTGCAAACATCCATTTTTCTATGCCAACAGATTTTCATTCTTCACATATTAATTTGTTACAATTCTGCACATTTGATTTAAACCTAATTTGTATTATTGTAAGTCCTTCATTCCTTCTTTGCTGTGCGACTACCCACACACAATGGGTGGATTTTGAGCCTATGTGACGACAAAAGGCCCATCACCAAGTACCTGTGCTTTGCGAGATGGCTATGCGCTAAGAGCATCTATGCATAGGTTTTTATAAGCGCATACACTTTACTATCAAATGTATAAGTTATAAAAAAGGAAAGGCCCCCCTCTTTCTATTTATTTCTAAGAGGCTCTACATTTAACATAATTACGAAAAAAAACTGTTCTGAATTATTATCATTTATTTATATGTATGACTGAACCACAGAAGTATTCTAATCTTCATCAAACATTAATGTCAGGTGACCGTTCAAATAATACAAAGATTTTGAGAACCTACGTAAAAGTTGAATGATTCTTGACCAATTACACTTTTAATATTCCGATTTCAGCTGCCCAGCTATTACAACCTAGCTTAGACAAAAAGTATTGGTGGTGTTGTCTATTAAAAATTGATATTTTATTGGACACATAGTTTTCCATGATCCTTAACAGACAGATTTAAAAACATCTTTTGAATGATCTATGCTATTGTGCTTTTGTAATTGTAATAAAATATGGTATCTAGCCTACATTGCAACATTCAAATCAATTCTGTTCTCCACCTATGATCTGACTGATGCAGGAATAAACACCTTTTATCATTATAATGCTTGCAACATCCTGCTAGACTTGCGACCGTAGATCAAAGATTGCTTTATTCACTTGCTGACAAAGTAAGTGATATCATTTTGTTTACTTTACTCTCTCTATATGCCTTAACTGGTGAGGAAGTGAGAGAGTGTATTATACTTGTAGTGTTTCTTTTACACCATAGCCTGTAGATATATTCATCTGTACTAATATTATACATGCGAAAGTAACTCTGTGTCTCTCTGTTATGCTTTCATGTTTAAACCACTGAACTGATTTTAATGAAATTTGGTACAGAGATAGACTTGACCTTGAGAAAGAATGTAGGATAGTTTATATCCCAGATTTTTGAAGTTCTCTTGAAAACGCGATATAACCGACCTCGACGCGGGCGAAGCTGCGGGCGTAATGCTAGTCGCGTTTGCGAATTTTATCTGAATCTAGTATTGCATTGTTGTCATCATACATTGTATTTTTCATTTTCATATGTTAATCTTGATATTTGATGACATTCCTAGATACTTTAAAATTTACATTCTGTTTACTTGAATATTCTATGAGTATTGATTGAAACTCGAGATAACCTATGATTAGTATAGAATTGTTTGGCTTGATTCAAGCGAAATGATGTTTTTAAAAAAAATAGGTATTGTAAACTTTTGTCAACTCCAAATTAATGCACATATTTTAACATAAAAAGCTAGCATCTATACCTACATACCTACTTTTAAGAATAACTCTACTCAACTCTCTTCTACTTAACAATATTTAGTTCACCTTATCATGAATTAAGAGACTCCTTTATAGCTAATTAATCAAAATCCATTCTTCCATTAAGCTTTGTAAGCATAATAGACAATAGATACAGTTATTAATATAATATGCAAGCCAATGCGAAGGTATCCTGTCTATGTGCAAAGCTAGCTCTACTGTAGTACATTAAATCAACTTGAGCGAGTGACTTTAATATTTATTAAACACAATAGAAATAGTGATATTGAAAAACTGTTTGTGTAGTGTATAATTTAGTTATTTACCTACATTTTCAGTAAAATAATGTTTTCATTTCAATAATATAATGATAAATGAAGCCTCCTTGTCAAACTTTGCCTCTATATATTTAAGAGGTTCTAAAATACTGTAACTATATTTCCCATGTTATCTGTCGCTACATACTGTCTTAAAATGATAGAGACAGCACTAAATTGAAAACTGAATCATACTGTTTGATTAATATTTCAAAGCCTTGCAGAAAAAATACAACTCCTTTGTTGCTTGTAATTATGAAAATATTTCAATAACTTATTAAGTTAACGACACGACCACTCTGCCAAGAGTGCAACGACTAAGAAGAAGAAGAAGAATTAAGTTAACTTCAAAACCAATTCTTACATTTATTACTTTTCCATTAACTCTAAAGTCATTTTTTGAATGTGAATCAGTAATAATACTAATATAATTTATACTAACAATAAAAATCTTTACATTCCAGGTGTATCCGAGCGCACAGTGCTGAACATTGTCAAAGAGGCGCGACTCGTCGAGCAGGGTCTCTTAGACCCGGAGACATTAAAGAAGACTCCAAAGAAACGAGTCCGCACGAAAGGCAAAATAGAAGTCGACGAATTCGACTTGCAAGTCATACGCAGAAAAGTACACGAGTTCTACGCTTTCAAAAAAGAAGTGCCAACAATAAACAAACTGCTACAAATATTGAAAGAAGAAATCAACTTCAAAGGGTCGAGAGAGACGCTTAGAAAGATACTGAGGAAGAATGGATTCCAGTTTAGGAAGACTAAGAACAATAAAGATAAGGAACAGCCGCCTGAGACGACTCCGAACGTGCCGCCGATGGTGCCTCCGTACATCCACACGATGTTCAGTCATAAGAACATACAGACCTAGGTAGTTATAGTTATATATGTATAGTATTTTAGTATAGATGTGTTTATTTACACACTGAGGTTTTAAATGCGTGGTCTCTGAGAAATACGAACTTTTTTGAGATAATTCATGTTCTCGGCTACTTCTATTCATTTTTTTCTTACCGTGTTATCGTGACGCAAAAACACAGAAAAACTTTCGCTTTTATTATTAGTCTCTACCCTTTTCTCAAGCTGTGTTAGAGTAAGCTGTAAACTTGCAGGATTTCTGTCGAATATCGTAGCATTAAATATAGAATAACAGCAACCAAAAAATGTTCGCTGTCAGATTCTCAACGCGCTTCGTCGTCTGTCAAATACTAGTGATTTTTTTTATTGATTTATTAGTTTATGTTCTCACTAGTATTAAGCAAAAACTCAATATTACAGAAACGATTATAAAGTCATTGGAAATCTCTATCACCACTTAATAAAGAGACGTCATTAGTAATAGGCAAAAAACCGGCAAAGGCGGATCCTACAAAGGGTGCGTTACAAATAGGCTTAATATAAACTTATCCATTGGTTGACAAATAAACTTATGGGGATCCACCCTCAACTCGTAACAGTCGATGTTTTTTAAGAAAAAAAAATAAGGCAAGAAGAAAAAAATATTTTATTATTAGTTACAGGTAAATTATAACTCTAGTCGGCGGCTCTAATCGCCAACCGGAATCGGAACTAGTTAACAGCTAATGGGCTTCGCTTTCATCTCAATAATATAGTATTTTCATAATTACCGTAGTATGGCTGTTCCGTTTCACCAATAGTTATGTGACTGACTTGTCACGAAGCAGGATAGAAATTTTCGCTTTTAAAATTCTTTATTTGCGAATTCAGTGTTTATATAAAGATGTTACAATGATCAATGGGAATACATACTAAATTCTGCCTCTCAGCTTGCAAATTAAAAATTACATTCAAATAAAAAGCTATGAAACTCAGAGAATATATGTACAAAAGATAAAATTAAAAGTAACAAGTTTCTAATGCATTGTATCCAGAATAACACTCAACCCTACAGGATCACTTTTATGTTATCAAATATAAACGATTGTAGCAACCAGTAATTGTCTTTGTGCATGTGACTTGAATGTTTGTAAAACCTCCTGCAATAGGGATGTCGACTGGGTATAAAAGGAAAAAATCTCATTAGTCCCTCAGTTAGATAATTGAAAAGTATGAGACACGTATTTTTTCCTTTTTCAGAAAAACTAGAATTGACAAAGATTAACTGCTTTTAAGTTTAGGAGAGGGGGCTTGTGGCGTAACGATATGGTAAATTTATACTCAATCGTGACGTCACGCGTAAGTTTCATTCACTGTGATTTGGTCAATTTTTGTTTGCGGGACAAATAAAAAAATATGTATCCATTATTATACAGAAAACTACAAGACGGACACTGAAAAAATATTGTCGTCATCCCTATACAAGGATTAACTACCTTAATACTAGATTAATACTCTAGCCAGTTGTTTTATTTAAGAAAGAAATAAAAGAAGAATTATCTTGCTTTTACCAGACAATTAGGTCTTGGCAGTCAGACATACAGTCGCTCTATTGAGACTGGCGTGCCGACTTTGACACAGCTTGAGAAAAGATTATTTGTTTTCTTCTATAACTGCAATAAAAATACACCATCTGTGAAAATGACAACTGTCTACCTAACACGGTACAAGACATACAGAGGTGCGTTATAAATAGGCGTCGTTGGATACAGAATCCTAAGAAATGGTTACAGTGTAATTAAACATGTTGTATTAAGTACATAACGTCAAATCACAATAATTTATTCTTATTTATTTAATTTCTTTATTGTCCTATGTTATATACATCACAATTTCTCACAAAGAAATTTCAATTTGACAACAAATTATGGAATACAATCATGGCATTTAACCGACTTAAAATTAGAGGAGTTTATATTTTCCTCAATTTTTTCAATCTCAAGTGTGTAAGTACAACATGTATTACCTACTGTGGTATAGATATTTTTAGATATATAGAATGAAACTCATATATTGACATACATGTAAAATGTTGCGTGTTTGCTCCTGTATTGGCTACCGAGGGGAATGAAGCTGTGAAGACTAATATGAAATAAAGTTAGACTTGATTTGTGATTTTATGAAGATTCAGTACTCATTCTGATAAAGCGCTTTTTTTTTGAAATTACAACTTAAACCCTCTTAAGGATTAATAAAACGATTAATTTGAATGTATGTATTTAATCCAGTTAGCCTGAGCGCTGACTTGAATATGTTATAACTAATCATAGGTTGGAAGTTTATTTTAAATTAACATTATCAGCACAGCTGCGTTCCTTTTCGTATAACCTAAACTATGCGTAAACAATACTATGTAAATGTTAAAATTAACATAATAGCATGTCTTATTTACTTCCAAAAGAATTATTTTTTGAAATTCCTCTTAAAGTATTTTTATTTTGGTATATACCAAAGCAACACGCAACATAATATTTATCGAATCAACCGAGGCTATATAAAATCTCAAATTATGACAAATTATACAATTTTTATTTAAGGTAGAGCCAAATATATCCTACATACGCAAAGTACGCAAACACATTATGAACATAACAGACTATTAATTGTGTAAAAGATGCAATCACACGCTGACTATGATAAGCTTTTTAATAATTTAGTCGAATTTCAAATGTATACGAATGACATTCCTTTTCGACACATGACTTTGACTTGTAATTTCTCATTTCAATAGATTTGCAAAATTCAAAAGCGTCCACGCCTCTAGAAATACTATAAAATCAAATCATTTGCCGAAAAGGAATGTCATTTCAGTACAATTGAAGTTTTTAATTCCTTCCTTCTTTATTTTAAATTTTGTATTTGAATGCGATGTACCATTATCCGAGTTTCTCATCATAATTCGTTGCGTATTTTGCATACGTGGGTACTTTGTCTCTTCTTCTAAAATGCTAATGCATCCCGTGACAGCTGTAATAATCAAAAAGGTATTAAATAATATTCGCATTGCTAGATGATAGATATATGAAAGTATTATATATTTTTGTGATTCGAGTGTCGATACTGGATCTCAGTTTCTTGAGAGTTTCGAAAATATACAAATAAGTGCTTTAAATTGATCGGCCATTCGTTGTGGGCTTATATGTGTTAGGACGGTGCGAGTTTCTGATATGCAGACAATACTGGAATGTTGATTGAGGCATTCTTACATTGAAATAGTTTGTTAGTGAAACTGATTGAGAGTACAATCTACCTAGATAGTTTTTTTTTTCATAAAGTAATTGAATTTGACTCTTTAATTCTCAATATTTAAATTGCTTTTACACAGATTCTTTATGACAATTGATAATCCTTATTTCCTAAATTTAATATTTACATACTTATTCGTCTCTATGAGCCATTCCATTCCATTTTAATTAATTTTGTTTAATAGCGATGAAGACAGTTTTTTTTTTAAATTTATAAGTATTCAGCCATCATCTCTATTATGGGATAGAAAAATACTAATAGAAGTAAAAATGCCTACAATCGACCTCAATGATTTTTATCATATAAATCGCCTTTTTTACAATATACTAACATACTGTAGGCAGGCTAGATCATGACACGTATCATGCATTATTTAAGCCGACTAGTAATAAAGAGTGTGACACTGAAATAGTTTTAAAATTAACAGTCAGCAAAAAACGTATCTACAAAATAACACTATTATTGAGTGATTTAAAAATTGGTGTTTTGTAAGGTACTTACGGTGCCAGGCCAGTATTTATTATACCTAAAAGCGTATTTAGAACATTACACTATTATTCAGTGTTTTAAAAAATTGTGTTTGGTACTGTACTTTAGGTGCCAAGCCTGTTTATTAAACCTTAAATCAAAATAGCAACTTAGATGGAAAATCATTTTTTTTTGCTGACCGTATCGATTTACCGTTGAAATAACTTGTTTTTATAATGTCCACAGTTAGTACACTGACAGTACAGTCTTCCTTAAGATGTTTACCAGTGCATTATAATTATTTTTTTTAAATGGAAATATTTAATAGACTGTTAGAATTGTTATAATCGCTATGGATTTTTGTATAAAGAGCTCTTGAATTAGTTGCTGTGGTTATTGTGGAGGTTTTAAGCCTTAATCGCTGTGGATTTTTGTATGAGTTCTTGAATCAAAGGCTGTTGTGACGTAAGTAAGCCTTTTTAACTAACGCAATAGTCATGGTTCGGAGTTTAAAGTGAACGAACAGATGGTTAGCTAAAGCTGTCCCAAACATTGTAAATGTTGGTTCAATCCCCGCATAGGACAAGCATATGTGTGATCCACGAATGCTTGTCCTGAGTCTAGGTGTGTTTGAGTATATGACTTGAATGATTGTGAAAATCTTTCGTTAGTGCTTTAGTAATCTTTAAAGAAAAGAAATCTTTAAATTTTTTTTTAAATTTTATTAGTTTTTGACTTATCACTTTCTAGTTCTATTTAAATATTTCCATTTTAAAAATGTATGTAACTCGTACGTCCATATGACGCCAACTAGAGTATAGTGAACGATAAAATAATACCTAATAGTTTGTAAGATGTCTGGTATACTATAATAAAACTGTGTCTGATACTAAAATAAATAAATGCGGACAACATCACATACATTGTTCTGAACCCAAAGTAAGTTGCTAAAGCACTTGTGTTATGGAATTCAGATACAACGAAGGTACCACAAACACCCAGACCCGAGACAATGTAGAAATGTGAATTTTTAGATTGACCCGGCCGGGGATCGAACCCGGGACCTCAGAGCTAGCGACACCTTGAAACCGGTGCGTGCGCCACTCGACCACGGAGGTCGTCAAATAATATATTTCTATGTATTAACTAGTATTTAGTATGACTCTCATTGTCGTACTTGGAGTGGATGAGGACTGGAATATTTAAAGAATATCTTTAAAGTGAACCTACATTTTTTGTGTATCCTCTTCTACTGATTTGTAAAAGATCAATCCAAATCAAAAGTCATTTATTCAAATTAGGCTACTAAGTAACACTTTCTGAAGGTCAGGTTACATTGGACAGCACCCAGTTTCGCCCACCCTTCACCGCTTGCTGAGATAATGTATAACAGATTTAGCGCCAGAGTTTCAAATGTGTTGCGATTTCACAAGGGATGTGGGATGAGTATTGTTAAAAGCAATAGTATCACTTTATAACCTAATCTTATAAAGACACTAGCTGACCCAGCAAACGTTGTTTTGCGGAATATTTTTTTTCTAGTTGTATGTATTTTTAATGCCACATTATAAAAAATAAAACAAACAATTTCGTCCAAAAAATAAAATATCTTTTTTTAGTGTGAGCAACCCTCACTTAGGGGTATGAAAAATAGATGTTGTTCTATTCTCAGACCTACCCAATATGTATACAAAATTTCATAAAAATCGGTCGAACCGTTTGGAGTACGGTAACTAACATCGTGACACAGGAATTTTATATATCAGATCTATACATGAAGTGAATCTCTTGGTCCTAATATAGTTGCTTGGGAAACCCACAGCTTTAAAAAGCAAATTTCTAAATCCTTATAAAATATCAATACAAGTTGTATATTTCGAAAGAAGAATCAATAATTTTGTCAGATTTAAAATACCCATAGTTTAGACACAGTTTTATAATTGCCTTAATATAAACAAATGTATGTTCGCTCGCATCCGATAAAGATTAACAAAATAAATGTGTTCATAAGCTGCATATTTTTATGAATATATTTAGCTAAAGATTGCTAGCGACATAGAAATATATGAACAGATTGAATTCGTGTATCGAGTGTCGAGTTTCAATGATTGTATGATAAGGTATTTGACAAAAAAGTATCTGTTTTGTCTGATTATTTATCTGTTGATAAATTTAAATACTAGAGATGCAATTTTGACATGCCTAATCTCTCTCCTCTTTGACACCCAAAACCGTCAATGGATAGAGTATTCAGTTTAGCTGTAAAACGAGGATATTATTATTTTTCGTCATGATATTGGTTAACACGCCTTCCTTAGAAACTCAACTACATGGTTCCATGTAAATTTGTGTATTTAATTTAAGTATTTCTTCCACTACGTTCACAATTAATTATCCTCTGTTGTTTGTCATATTAGATTTTCTTACATTATGTTAATTGTATGTAGGAATCATTTATTTATTTTTTGGTTTTGTATCCCACAGGCACAGAATATTCTTTTTTTCGAGATCATATCAAATTTTCAATCACCTTTAGAAGGTTTGAACAGAAAAACATATTTTTTTTTTTTTTTCAATCCGAAAAATCGATCGATTTCATCTACCGTCCTAGCGATTTGAGGTAAAACAAATTTATCTTCGTCGGTGGCGAAAATCGGAACTAAAACTACGCCGAATAATATACTTCAAGTTTGACAGCTTTCGATGCGATGACAGCGCTCTTAGCGACATTGTCACTGCGCAAAGATAAGTTTGTAAAATGTATGGAATGACAGGGCTGGATGGAAGTTTCGATTTGTGTTTGGGTTTTCATCACAATATTTATTTTTCATTTTTCAATTATATTAAAATTACATATGGGTTGTAATTGTCGTATCACAAAAATATTGCGAAAAAGAAGAACTAATTATGGTATAAAAAATAATTTTAGAATTAACTTGTATGTGTATAAGTAATTGTGAGACATTTTGACTGTCAGAAACTGTTTTTTTTATTTGTGCTCCTGAAAATTGTGATTAGAATATAGCGAAAGTACTTTTTTTAAGATTTTTGTGACTTTGAAAATTTAGAAATAAAACACCGTGTATATTTTAAAAGTATCTCACCTTAGTGATTTTGTCTAAATCATGTTTGAATAAGATATTCCCTGAATCTTATATTTCTCTAGCCTAGCCTAAGTTCAATTATAAACAGGTACATTTTCAAACTATTACAAAGCAATATTATTTTCTATTGTTTGCTAGTATTCATAAACTTGACGTTTCCGTGTGAAATTTTGTCATTTTTCTTTATATAGATATAAAATAATTGATAACACCAAATACAACTCATTGACTGACTCTGGACAGATGAGATTTGTACAAGCATTTAATATTGATAGAAATCTCTCGAATGTATAAGATGTTGTTTAAAATAAAGGTTTTAGGTTCGAGTTGGTATTTTTCAAGCACTTTCAATATAAATTAATGAGTAAAGTCGTGTTAGTGTGTGGAGTTTCGATGATTGTGTTACAGTATATTTGACAAAATAAAATCGGTTCAGTCCATCAGACAGATTTCCAGAAACTATCGGATGTGTAATTTTTCACGTGATCTGCTTTCTTAGCGCCTGTGTCACAATCACTGATTAGCCGCTATCTGGCAGAGAAATTGAAAAATTTGACATTCTTTGTATGAAACAATCTGTCAAGTAATTTAAAGGGAACTTATGTGGCGATTGTAGTCTGTTATTGTACATTCAAGAGATTCAATCAGCGTTAGCAAACTGTATAAATGTGATTTGTCTCTGAAGTATAGAATAAAAAGAATGCATCATTAGTTTTATATAAAAAAAAATAGTTTCTCAAAATTATTCCTGTAATTGTAAAATAAGTTTAAGTATACTTTTATAACGTTATAGAGAGCATAGTTTTAGATAAATAAAACGCATAACTATTGATTAAAATTTTACATTTATTTATTTCATTTCAAACATTCTTATGTCAATAATGGGATTATAATAATGACGGACATTTATACTCGACTATTCGCTACGGAAACGTGAGGACTCGCCAACCTGAGAAAACATCTGATTATTTATCCTTTATTTACTGAATCACTGAAGTATGACTGATCTGGTGATTAACAGTGACTTTGACTATTGTAGCTGTGTTGCTAGGCCTCACATTTTCGCAGCGAATCAAACATTTCCTTATCCTAAACATTGACGATTAAACATTTCAATGCACACCCCCATACTATCCTCTTCCTAACAAGTTTTAAATGATTATAGAAGCTGATTTTTCACTTCTTTAGATAGTATTTCTCGATGGAATAATTGTCCTTTTTCTAGATATTCGATTTTTAGATTGATTTCAATAAAATCACCTACCTAACTATGAAGAAATCAGCTTTCACAGTAACGTAGCCTTTTATATTGCGTCGCAAGCAGATATCTTATGGAATGACAAGCAAACTAATTATAGTAACACCATTATAACATTATTTCTAACTACAGATATACATTATAAACGTTTAATCGACAACGTACGTGTGTCAACTATTCGTACCGCACCCACACTAAGAGATAAGAATTTAAAGCAAAATATAAACATTTGAATATACAGAAAATTCAACAAGCGTATAATATAAAAAGGTCTATAATATAATAATAAATACATTCTCAACATAATCGATAGATCTGTACAACTTTTAGTGAGCAAAGTGCGAGTAAAACATTCTATTATTAAATTAACACAATTTTGAAGTTGTCTCAATCAGTGCCGGCGTAAGGGCCACTGACACCCTGGGCGAAAATATTGTAGCGCCCACTTGAGGGAAGCAATATCAAGTGTTAGTTTTTTGCTGATCCCAAGTAAAATTATATTAAGAATTTCATCTTTCCTTTAGCGTTACGTTTGGCGGTGGAAGTATTCCACCTCTAGCGTAGAGCACAGTTCTGAGGGTTTGCGCCAGGAGAGGCAAGAGACTCCAACTTCAGACCTTGTTGCCCCCCAGAATTTGTCGCCCTGGGCCATAACCCCATCTCCCCTAATGCCGGCACTGGTCTCAATACAAATTACATTTACTATTGCACAGCATTTCCTATTGTGATGTTCTTACAAGTTAGTTACTTTTGCGTAAATGTTACTTCTTATAGATGCTTCAGAGGGTGAATCAAGTTTCTTATGAATAACTCGCACTTAGAAAACTTACAAACAACATGTTTTAAACAGACAAGTCGCAATTAATATACGTATCACCTTTAATGTTCATAGAATTGAACAAAAATTAGAAAAGAAAAGAAAATTGGTCACCAGTCAAATTCTTAATTGCACCGACCATTGCTTAGCCTCGATATTTCATTATTATTTTTTTCGTTATAACAGCAAAATAAATACACAATCAGTGATTGTAACAATCTAGCCATAAAGACATGGTGACTGACAGACAAATAGCGGTGTCTCATTAACAGGGTGTTACCACACCAATACTTTAAACTCTACAAACCAATAACTACATTTTATATAATAACATCATATATTAACCACGACCAGCCTAAAAACAGTTAAAATAACAAGTAAAAACTAGCGAGTAACGCCGAAACCAAGGCATTTCGACTACGGACTGCGGTACTACGGCGTGAGTAACTTTATAACTCATCAATAATATATAATAATGCACTATACAATATAATAAGTAAACGCGCTAACACTTATATCACTATGTCTCACTACGTCGATCTGATCTAACAATACGTTATCATACAAACATAACATATATAATTACAGTAATCATAATAATTAACAGAATGTATGAATACGGAATGATACTTCTGATCTGTGTACATATTGCATTACATTTGAACTAACGCTCAGGCTAGTTGCGATCATAAAACTATCAAAGTGTCGCTGGTTCAATCCCCGCGTTGGATAAAAGTTTGCGTGATGAGCACCATTTGCTCTGTGTCTGGGTGGGAGTTATTTCAATACTCAATATTTATTGCTTCCATAAGAGACATTTTAAGAGTTGGTGAGTTATATATGAACACAATTAGGGTTCCTGTTGGTCACAGCACTTTTGTAGGAGAGAAGAGAGAGAGAATCTATATTATGTATGTGTTTGGAAATATTAAAGTATATGTCATAATACAAGCTTTGCTTATTTTGAGACTAGATGGCGTTGTGTGAAAGTTGTGGAATATTATCGTGTAATTTTGATAAGTCACGGTACTACCAGTCGTATTGACAAACAAAGTGATATCATTCAAAGTGTTTCGATCTCAACATTACACTTAACAGTCACAGAGGCAGTGTGACAGTTACTTGTGACTTAACTGAGCGTCGTTCACGTTAACTATGGTTTAGTTCGTCTGTTACACAGTTACATATCATTTGCATCCATTCCGTATTCACACATTCCATAAAAGCATTGGAATCAGACAAATTATCGAATAACACTCTGAATCGAACATTGAATAAACATCAAAAACTTGTCACAAATATGATTTTTTATAACATCTGCTATTTATTTTAAATTAAAATATTTGTATCAGTTTCTAAATTTGTCGAATTTCTTGATAAATATATACAATTTAGGCCAAACTTTAACGAAACTATAGTGAGAAAATATTAAAAACGTGTAGGATTTTAAATCAATACTCTTTGTTAAAGAATCAACAAAGTGAACTATATTTTCTTTACATGTACGAAATATACAAAAAATAACTTATTTAATATCAACACTAACACATACACAAATAAGAAATAACATACTACCGTATTGCATGTCATGTAAAAGCAATCGCAGCGATTCTTACTGCTCCGTACATAGCAATATGTATTATTATGTTGACTTTTTATAATTGAGCTCTTAATTTGCTTTGCCTTTGCTACATATTTAATACATTACTGTTAGGTTATAAATACACGATTGTAAATGCCTATTGCATATATAATTGAAAATTAAAAACCAAAACTTAAAATTTTCCTTGAAATTGCCCTCCACAAGAGATTGGCTCTCAATTCTATTTCTCCATAAACTAGCAATAAACTTAAGAATACAAACAACAAAATGTACTTAGAAATTATGACTTAATAATCTTTAAACATTATTATATTAAAATCAAAAGTATATAATAACACTTACACAAATATAGCTATATATATTAAACATCAACGTGTGTTTATAACGCCTCGAATATTCATGAAATCAGTCGCAAACACGAAGAAAAAGTCGTTTATATCTAAGTTCAAGCGTAGCGCATACATATGTATTAGGTGAACTATGTAAAATATATAAGGTGTCAAGAAAATGCATAGTCATTAGTAAGATACCGCTTCTGTATATTGATATGTACACATTAAATGTAGATATAAATGAATTGCCGTTCGTTGGTCTCGCTAAAACTCGAGAGAGGCTGAACCGATTTGACTTTAATTTAATATTCGCAGCAGTTCAGGATATGTCTAAAAGGTGAGAAAATATGGTAAAATTACAGCAAAGACAAAAACCACAACGAGTTCGGGTACTACGCGGGTGAAACCGCGGTAATCAGCTAGTAATATCACTTTCAAATTCTCAGAAACTTGTACCAACAAGCTTAACATTTGGTAAGTTCTCTAAAGGGTGTATGAACATCAGCAAAGAGAATCCATATTTCACAAAATCCCCCCTAAGATGGTAAACTAAACAGTCGCATAGAATATTCAGATGTTCTGAAGTAAGAAAGCAAATTCTACTAAACATTTAAACTCCACCTTCATAATCTTAGTCATCATCGGCCTAGCCTTTTCCCAACTATGTTAGGGTCGGCTACCAGTCCAACCGGTTTCAGCTAAGTACCAGTGTTTTACAAGGAGCGACTGCCTATCTGACCTCCTCAACCCAGTTAGTTACCTGGGCAATACAATACCCCTTGGATAGACTACCTGTAACGACTGTCAAAGATGTAGGAATAACAGCCGGGACCCACAATTTAACGTGCCTTCCGAAACACCTTCATAATCTTAGTGTGATTGTAAATATAGTAAAAGTGGTGTATTTTTATGAGTTGACTTGATAACTAGAACATAACACCATCTGTATTAGTGTGGTCTGGCACAAAATAGGTGAGACTTTTGCCCAGCAATGGGACCTTAACAAAGCCCCATTTTTTTGAATTCTGTTCCTTAATTGAAGCAAGTGTTCGTATACAGCAGTAGTATTTACTGCGACTAAAGCATTTTCCTTACACAGTCATGTTGAAACAATACATAACATTATATAGTTTTATGAAATATTCAAAGTAATTAAAGTGCATAGAAGGGAGGTGTGCGTAAGTTTTAAACTGTTGAAGTTATTAGTGTCATTATTCAAAAGTTTATAATTAATAAGGTAAATGTAAGTTTGTTTGTGCCGCTTTGACGCGAAAAATACTTTACCGATAATTATGAAAATTTGTACACCGTTTGTTGAAGGGATGAGGACATAACATAAGGTTAGTTTTACTAGAATTAAAAAGAACAGAATGCTTTACAGCACGAGCGGAACCGTGGGTGATTGCTAGTCTTCTTTTTATATATAAAAATGAATTGCTGTTCGTTAGTCTCGCTAAAACTCCAGAACGTCTGCATCGATTCGACTTATGTCAGTCTTGAAATATTCGTGAAAGTCTAGGGAAGGTTTGAACGGTGATAAAATATGGAAAAGTTTCAAATAAATGTATACGGGGAGCTGTCTGTGTAACTTTGACGTTCAATAAGTGCTACTTTGTAGCCTATTTTGAATAAATGGATTCTGAATTTTGATTTTGCTGGGAGAGCTAGTAAGTAAAATTAATAACTTTCAGATAATCGCAGAATATATAACGAGCTCACACGCAACAAGTATCCGTATCAATCTAAACCTTACGCACGACACTCCCACACAACTATTCCGACAGACAACCAAGCCGCGTTGCACAGCACAGTAGCGCATCTACACTTAGACAGATGAATAACAATTATTGTTATATACCATATGATATTGCTACGAGTCTCACTATTAACGCTTCGATACACCGGTACTGTGTACAACGATCACATACTTACATCTGTGCGTACGATACCCAAATATATTATGACTGAGGTCCGTAAACGAAGTTTAGAAAGCTATTGACACCCGACGATTGTAATCGTGATATATTTTGCCTTGTTTTATATTATCAAGGGCCGATTTTTCAATCGCCAGATAACTTTTATTCGACGAATATGTTTGACGTTTTGACAGCTTTTCTATAGTAAATATGTCAAACGGCCATATTTATTCCTCAGATAAAAGTTATCTGACGATTGAAAAATCGAACACTATTGGAGAGTTTTTGAAACGATTAAGAATTGTAAGTTGAATATTAATGCTGAATTTATACTTCTGATTGAATTTTCCCACGGTTTTTTATACACTCACTTTCTTGTTTGCTTGCTTGTCGATTTTAAGACAGTTCCGAATAAGTTAGCAGGCTGATATTTAGGCTGGGCTAAATAGGGTAGCTTCAAACCCGATGACAATGCAATTTACAACTATAAAAACGGCTGGACCAGATATTGATAAAAATTGAATCTATTAATTATTATTAAGAATATAAATATCATTTTTTTATAGAGTTAATATTATTATTAAAAATGATTGGTATAATTAACAATTATACCATATTACTTTTATTTATTAACGTATTAATTCTGCATACTATATAAAGTGTAGTAAGTGATATTGATTCTTTCCAACCGTCGGGTGTAAGAGTTCCATCGCGTCGTGTACGAGAATCCTCAGCTCATTTGGATTTTACATAACTATCCTCGCTATTTAATTATAGAGACATACGTACTAAAGTTTAATTTCGGTGATTGCTAACGTATTTTATCGTACTATATAATATTTTAAATACATAGTTATTTAACAAATAATATAATAGCAGACATAGACACAATTAAATTAGGGGGCTCGGCAGCCGCGTAGCGAAACTTAATAATGAATAGTCGATGTTAGCACGATGGGTTTTCGATTTTTATAATTTCGAACGGATTCCTAATTAATTATTAAACGTTGGGTATTATTTTTATAATAGTCGTATTGTAAATAACAAATAAAGTGTCTTTTTATCGGTGAAACAGATTTTGATTTTTTGGGTAAATGTTTCTTTTTATAAACTTGTAAAAATAAATCTGTTTTATATAATCGGTCGCCAACCAAACTCATCTAATATAATTAAATATTACTTAAATTATGAAAATATCACAGCCAAACACTAGCCTGATGAGCTAAAGGCTCGACGAAACGTAATAAACGATATACAAAACCGGTCGGCGTTATTTATATTGTAACATAAATGAACTAGTTAATTAATAAACGAGTTCTCTTAAATAGTTGTGTTTAATCAACTCGGTGCTTCATTAGTTTGAGGACTGAAAAATACTGATTTTCATTCAATAATCGTATTGTTTTATTTGAAAATCGTTTTATGTATATGAATAACTACAAGAAAAACAGAACAATATTTTACATATCACCCAAAAAAAGAATATCTTATAAGATTACAAGTTATTGACAGGTTGACGTTCAACAAGTTTTGACGACCTCCGTGGTCGAGTGGCGTACGCACCGGTTTCAAGGGGTCGCTAGCTCTGAGGTCCCGGGTTCGATCCCCGGTCGGGTCAATGTAAAAATTCACATTTCTACATTGTCTCGGGTCTGGGTGTTTGTGGTACCTTCGTTGTATCTGAATTCCATAACACAAGTGCTTCAGCAACTTACTTTGGGTTCAGAGCAATGTATGTGATGTTGTCCGCATTTATTTATCATTTATTTATCATTTATTCAACTAATCATTGAATCCATTCGGTAATTAAATCCGTCAGTTGTTCCAAATGACAAACAACAAGTTGTTTCTACATTTATATATGTATATTTTGACCGTGCTAACATCAACTATAGTACAGAGTGAGTTTCGTATCATTTGACAAATTAATAGCTATATACTCAACAAATAGGGTATTTGACAAAAAGAATTAATTGTTTAGTCCGTCAGATATATTTCCAAAAAGTGCTGGATAAGTATATTTTTTTTTGCTCGTAAATAGAAAACTAAGGGGAAACAGTGATTTATATTCCGTGTGACGTCACTTACCAGTAAGCTTTTTACTAGCAAGTGATGTTACTAGCCCTCACTAACATACATTACATAATCTTAAATGTTTAACTTTCCAATGGTGTGTTGAAATGACAAATACGTTTGTGATTCATCAGTACTGAAATGACAAACTCACTCTGTATGTGACGTGACAAAAAAGCCTGGTTTTAAATTAACTATCACACTTCTTTACACGCAAACAATTAACATTGAGCTAGTAGATGCAGGTTCGAGTCCCATTCGAGGCTCAAATTCTTTTTGAATCATGTTTGTATTAAATTTACAAACTTTTGTTAGGAAGACAGTTTTTATATAATTATTGTTTGTTGCTAGTACAGTCAGCAACACAAATAGATTTAAAAACTATCATTATTTGGTGACAAAGTAGGAATTTGTGTTTTGTGTGTTTTAACTTTAATATTACATTATGTTATTCAATAAATAATTGAATTAAAATATTTTTTATTTCACTTGTTTTGATAATCTAATTGTGTTAATACTTATATGCTGACCGTACCTCTGGAAATACTATAACTACATTGATTTAGGTACTTGAAAATGGGTAAACAAATCTCGATGTATGTTCTTTACAAAAATATTAATAAAAATGATACAATTTAATAATATTCATAGTTATTTTGACTAAGTTTTCAGTCGCTATTAACCTCAAAACTATTTAATACACAAAAATAACAAAGATTATTTACCTTATTCATTACCTAACCAATTGTAGTTTCGTTTTGAAAATATCCCACAAAACAGTCATTCTATACAAGTGCTATACAAGTGTGATATATAAATAACCAGGTTTTTTCTCACGTTTGTTAAGCACAGCTATGATAAATGAATATTACGTTACTCTATGAAGGTTTAGCACAGTTCCTCGCTATCCTCGTCGTCATCCTTCTTGGTGTAAGTGACGGGAGCGTAGGGGTTCTCCTCGTCCTCCTTCATAACTTCCTGGAATGTTAGAAAATGTATATTGTTAGTAGATGACCGAGTATAGGTTGTCTTGATGTATCAAAAAAATTAGGGTTGATTGTAGAGACTTGAAAATTTCGGGTTGTATTAAATTATGTATATTGATGGTATTCAAAGATGTATTTTCGTTTGCTGTGTCATAAAAATGTAGTAAAAAATGGGTTAGACCACCCATAAAATTCAGGGGGGATGAAAACTAGATGTTCGATTCTTTGACCTCCCCAATATACACACAAAACGCTGTTTCGGAGGAGTTCATTTTCGTACACCGTGACATGAGAATTTTATGTATTAAATTTTATTTTAAAATGAAAATTAATAGTTTTTTTATTAAAATAAGACTGCTATTTAGTTATTGAAAATGAACGTGGCATTCTTAAATAGCTGGTTATCATTTTGTTAAACTTTATAGATACATACTTTACAGACTTATATAGATATTTTATAAATTAAAGTAATTGCCATTCAACGTGGTATTGCTGCTAGCCTCTTGGGCACTCTAATAAGTCGGCAGCGATGCCGATGAATTTTTTTAATGCGTTTTTTTTATTATTGTTTTTGTTTTTGTATGTATATAAAGTGTATATTATGTAGATTGTAAATATTAATAATGAGTAAATAATTTAGTTAGAAGCAATTCGGTACTCGCATCACAAACGCTTTGAAGTTGACGTCGCGGTTCGACTTCAGCTCCTGCTAATATATCTATATTACGTATGTATTTCGAAATATATAAATTTATACTAATCTACAATCTGTTTGTTTGAACGCGCTAATCTCAGGAACTACTGGTGGAAATTGAAAAATTCTTTTGTGTTCAATAGACCATTCATCGAGGAAGGTTTTAGGCTATATACCATATTGAAGATACAATGGAAAATGTGGAAAAAACTTGCTAACTTTTATCTTCTAAGCTGGTTTATTACAAATGTATCAGTCATCTATGCCAGTAGTCATAATACCGGCCAGTGCTCGACGACTGGCTCGGGAGAAGGCACGGCTCCCTGTCGTTCAGGGTGACGCAGGTGCTGTCGGGGCACGGCTGCTTCGGCAAGTACCTGTGTCGCATAAACAGGGAGCCGGACGCTCGGTGCCACCACTGCGTCCATTGCGGGGAGGACACGGCGCAACACACTCTCGCCGAGTGTGTGAAGTACTGCGGAGCGGGAGAGGGAAATCTCGACTCGAGGCCGGGGAAGGGCCCCGGCCTCTCCCCCATGAATGAGTCCAGGGGCGAGGGACTTGGACAAACACCTCACTACCCCGTGCCCGAGGCGAGGCCCGGCTGCCCGGAGACACAACTGGGGTTCTAGCTGGTAAAAGACCGGCACACCTGACAGATTAAATTCGTATATCGAGTGTCGAGTTTCAATAATTGTATGATAAGGTATTTATGTCACATAAACAGGGAACCGGGGATCGGGAACACCACTGCGTCCATTGCGTTACGCAAATAATAGACACTACTTCCGCACGAAGTCTTCTCAAAAACATCTAAACGTGGATTTCTAAATCAAAAATATTTACTGTAAAAAAATGTATGAACTAATTACAAAATATTTCATAAAACAAAAACATTACTAATCCTCTAAAAACCTGTCAGTAAATTTTATGAGCTCTTCAATTCATATGTTTCACTCAAGATAACTTTATAAACAATCAATTTAAGATAAATATTTATTTCAAAATAATCACTACTTGACATTGGCAAGTATAATTAACATTTAAAGTTTTTTTTTTAATGTAATAATAATAAATATAATCAAAACATAATTTAAAATAATATACATTTCTTAAATTAATAAAATAATAAAAATCACAATCTTAATATAGTAAAAATTAAAAACAATAATGTGATTTCTTTACCTTTCAAAGACAAAACCTTCATAATAAAACCACATTAAATAACTCATATTTACTGGGTAAGTCAAAAAAAAAAAATGAAGTAATCATTTCTTCGGGCTACGATCCTTAGTCCAATATCATTCTGAAAACCAGCCAACATGCTGATCAATTGTTTATTACACCTGAAACGTCAATTTGGCATTGATATTACATTGTTTACAAAAATATTTTTGAATTAGAAAACCCGGTTTCTAATTTGGACTGCACTTCTGACAGGCTCTCCTTCAGGAAGCTGATGTTCTTCAGGAGCCTGGTGACGTCGACGTGGTCGAACGTGACGGAGGCAGCTTGTGCAGATCCTTCGCCACGAAAGCATGCGCCACTTTTAACAAAGAGATGATGTCCTGGATGATCTTATAGACGGCATTTGATCAAGTTTTTTCAAACTCGTGTATCACAGTCTCCACTGCTTACTTCGTCTTCCTAGAAGCTAGCGCTAAGCTATAACTGCATAAGTGAATCAATCACAGGTTAAGCTACGCTTGACGTGGTTGGTACGTAGATGTGTGACCATCTTTCTTATGACGGGTGCTTCTGTGTTTCGGAAGACACGTTAAATTGTGGGTCCCGGCTGTTATTCCTACATCTTTGACAGTCGTCACAGGTAGTCAGTAGCTTGCAAGTGTGACTACCAGTCTAACCAAGGGGTATCGTGATGCCCAGGTAACTGGGTTGAGGAGGTCAGATAGGCAGTCGCTCCTTGTGAAACACTAGTTCTTAGCTGAATCCGGTTGGACTGGAAGTCGACCCCAATATAGTTGGGAAAAATGCTAAGTAAAAGTATTGAGTATACAGCCTGGTGACGTCGACGTGGTCGAACGTGACGGGGGGCAGCTTGTGCAGGTCACCTTCAATAAGGTGATGATGTCTTGAATATTATTCTCTGTACCGTCCCTCCATCTAGACGGCATCTTCATCTTTCTTGACTGCCCGGATAGCCGAGTGACGCCAAACGCACGGTTCGATCCCCGCGTAGGACAAGCGTTTGTATGATCCACCAATGCTAGTTCTGAGTCTAGGGGTCTTTGTGCAAGTGAATTGCATGTTTGAGAAACAAGGATTAAATTACTAAGTACGGGAGTCGGTTTAAAGAAGATATCTGGTCGAGTTTGTCCAAGCTCGTGTATAGAGGTCTCTATCCACTGCTCATTTCCTTTGAAGTTAGTCTTGCATGTTTGCAAGAACGAGATCATCCATCGTATAGATGTCGTGTCGTATAAACACCAACATTTCATTGGCTATAAGTATTGAGCTCATAGCGTCACAGGGGGGCAACGGTATATAGCCGCTTTGTTCACGAAATTAAATATCTGCACTTTGTAAGGCACGCCCGTATTTACCGCACACGAACAATAGTTATGTAACCAGGTTTTTATAAGCCATTAGCATCCCACTAGTAGGGCACAGACTTCGCTCTTTCAAATTTGCTAATTCAATCTTTTCAACTTCAAATCTATATATATATATATCAGTTCTACCAAAAGGATTCGAAGTACAAGTCCTAATAATATTATAAACGCGATATATTATATATACAGATATATGGATGTTTGTTCCTCTTTCACGCAAAAACCGCTGAACGGATTTAGACGAAACTAGGCACAGAGGTAATTTATAACCAGGATTATCACATAGGTTATAATTTTTATTTCGATTGAATACTCCCGTTGAATCATTTTTTATTTTTAGCGGCCCAAGGACAAAACCTACTATTTCATATTTGTTAAAAAAAATATTAAATGGAACGCTTGGATAAAAAGCTTTTGGACGTTGGGTACCTTTGCCTTATTTTTTGGTTAGGCGGGATAATCTTCGTGGACTGGGTGTCCACGAAGATTATCCCGCCTCCCTCGGGAACGGATAGTGTCAAACTCTTACTGACTAAACCTATATGCCGGGTGACGTCATCCGCGTTCTTGTGTCGTTGCAATCCTTTATACACTGACCACGGGCTTCCACCGGTGGGTCACTTTCTCGTGTTGGGTGGAGACCTCTCCTCATAGAGGGATCCCTGTCTTAGTATATCCTCTTACCGCAGTAGTAGTTGACTGCGCAGTAGCGCTGACGTAGCTCGGGGCCGCGTTCTCCCGGACCGCGGCCCTGGGGGCTGGCTCCAGGGCCTCGGGCAGGGGCACGGTGGCCGCCAGCCGCGCGTACTCGACGTCCATGTTCCGGATGAAGGGACTCGCCAGTGCCCGCTTGGCGGACTCGCGGTCCTCCTCGTCGTATGCCTGGAGGATCTGTTCCAGGGTCTGCATCTCTGCCACTTCGCAGTTGCTGCCCCATTCCTGGAACGTTGGTTTGGATAATGTTGAATGTTGTATATAATGGTCAAAGGTAATTAAGTGTGTTGCAATAAATTAGACATTAGCAGGTAAAAAGATAATGGAAAGTTCTGCTTAAAAGAGCTAGTTGGTGATAAGAAATAGGCACCGAATTTGAAAGTTTGTCTAAACTGGTTTCAGTATCAAGACTGCAGGGGTCTCGTAGTTTTGTTTTTTAAAGTATCGACTCCCGCAGTATTTCGATCCTTGAATCGCGTAAATTTCACAAACATACAAATCACATGCACAACATTTGCAAAAGACAACCAGACTTAGGACAAGGATCATTATATCAAAGAGTATCTCGCCTTACTTTCACATAGTTCTATTTTAAAAGTTTTAGCCACTGACAGTTCGCTTCAGTGTTGCCATGCGTTACCTTGTAAGCCTTCTCGGCGGCCACGGGGTCTCCCCTGGCGAGCTGCACGAGCACGATGGCGACAGTCAGCCTCCCGATGGCACCGGTGTTGCCAGACTCCTGGTGGAAGCCGATCTCCCGGCGGAGGCTGTCAACCGCTTGGTCGTACCTGGAATGGTCGGCCGTGGTGGTTGTTATTGTGTCATATAAGAGGTGATTTAAGTAGATCCTAGTCATATTAGAGATACTGGTTTTGGCCTTGGAAGTATTCACATATTTCAAGAAAGCAATAGTCACATGGGATAAGATATATGTATGTCTCCTTTACAACTTTTTGGATCATTAGCCCATATTCGTCCACGGTTGGACATATGCCTTTCGAACTGATAGCTTTTTGGCTATCTGATTATTTTCAGTGAAACTCCTTTGGGCGCGACTAAGAGGTAACTAGACAACAATGAAACGGAAGTCCGTTACGGCAATATGGCGTTTCGTTTCTATGCCATCCGGTTATAAAACATTTTTTGTTAATTATTTAATGAATAAAACAATGTAAAAAAAAGTAAAAGATATATATTGAATAATAACAAAAGAAGTTGAAATTGAATCGCGTAACAGTTTCATGCACTCTTATTTTTAATACTTTTTTTTAACAAACTGCACGGATAACCTAGTGGTATAGTATAAATGCATGCCAGCAAGCACATGCAACAAAAGGATACCGCAAAATCTTTTTAATGAAAAAGTTTTGATACCCGATTTTTCTAGCTGTGAATTTAATTCGAAACAAAGAACATATCTGACCAAAAAAAAAAACTTAACGTTCGGTTTTAAAACGCGTGCAAACCTCAATAGGTTTAGGTGTAGTCAACCGGGTATTGTGAACAGGCTCACTGCGAGCGACAGAGTGAACGCAAAATGTGAATTTATTTTATTTTTTTATACACATACAACTGCGTAACACTATGAAAACATTTGGTGAGAACTAGACAGCTTAAAAATCAGTCTTAGGTCATAGTGAAGGGCTATATATTATGTAGTCCTATTTTCGTAGAGACTAAAATATTTGTAGGCTGGAAACAGCAGATTATTATGGACATCATATTTTAATAGTAACTAATATCGTGAGAATGATTAATTATTAAATGAGGTAACGGTTTACTCACTCGTATTTATCGGGATTGCTAGACTAGTTTCGGACCTAACTGGAGTCCTTAATCATGAGCAGAAGCGGCAGGGTCGCGAGTCGCAGCTAGCCGAGCGATCCCGATAAATACGCGCGAGTAAACAGTGGACATCATTTTATGTAACACCTACTGTAATAATATTCATCCAAAATAAATAGCATTCTGTTCTATTCTAATATCATGCTAGTTGCGATACATTGCCAGCGATGATACATCACTATTGACACCAGAGCTGCACGGAGCCGCAATGTAACACCTATCGGATATCGGACCTATACAAAGCTTTAGCTATCAAATATTAATGACAATATATGTCCTTTTTTCGTTTCTTTTTAAACGACGCCATCTAGTCTTAAACTAACCAAAGCTTGTATTTAATAAATTAAATTACACCCAAACACAGAACAAATGATCGTGCTTATCTCACAAACATTTGTCCTGGGTAGTAATCGAAACCGCGACCGCCTGTATAGCATAGCCCATTCAATATTATCATTGTCCTAGCCTATTCCCATCTTTGACTGCCTATCCGACCTTCTCAACCCGTTACCTGTATAACACGATACCCCTTACTTAGACTAGTTGTACGACTTTCTAGCTTCTGACTACCGCGTAAAAAGCATCATAAATGTATGAATAACAGCCGGGATTAACCACTTAACGTGCCTTCCGAAACACGGAGGAACTCGTTCTGACAAATATGGTCACCAATCTACAAACCGACCACGTCAAGCAACTTATGCAGCTATAGCTTAGCCACGAGCTCCTCACTCATTCAATATCACCTGTCTAAATATAAAACTCTTTGTCTGCCAAACTCCTTGGTTACCCCAATTACTAAATTACCTTACGTATCGGAATCCCATTCATCGGTACGTTCATTACATCGGTCTTCATCGCTCACAATCAGATGATTAAGTTAGTGGCTTTCATCTCAACTCATCAAATATTCACATTGACAATACGAACTGATTACTCTATTAATAAATAATTTCGATAAGGCTCGGGTCTCACGTCTGTAGCGTCACGCTTGATGCCGCGTCAAGAGTATAGTGGTCTAAGGCATGCGTTAGAACTTGAAATTGTTTGGGAAAGTAGTGCGACAATGCCGTATTAAGAGCTTTGTCTTGAAAAGTTTTCGCCGACTGATTCTCGACTTTCGATTACGTAAAATAAGCTATGCATAATT
>NW_020799819.1:0-33367 GCF_003590095.1 Trichoplusia ni
CAATAACATATTTACGCTATCGTATTTTTTTATTTGATTTGTACACAAATACAAACTACAAACACGTAATAAAAAGCTAACCGCGAGATTCGAACGATTTGCGTGACAAGTATTAAACAAAGTTTATTCGATAATATACTTTAAACCGTAAGCAATAAAAGTCAATTCTATGTAAGAAGGAATTTAAGATAGATTTAAAATAAGATTATATACGTCCATTGGAAAATATACTTTAAACTTGAGGCATGAAAAGTAAATTTTGTCTAACCACTGACTCGCGCTATAAAATAAGATAACGCGCGAATTTCGCGACCTTGGCAATTACACAATACATGTCACAACAACGGTATTTTTTACGTTCGAATTCCGAACGATGAATGGACGATAATTTGAAAAAACGAACATCGATTTTTGTTATCTTTTTTATGTTTCTCTGGTTGTTGAACTTGGCATTTTAATATCTTATGCTTCAATTATTAGTATTGCTTTAAAAAAAAGGTTTTTAGTATAGAGTTGTAAAATCTTTACGGCTTAATTAATTAGTCTTTATAACGTAATTAACTGTTGTAGAATAAAGCCGGAAGGCTTAAATGGAACAGCGTATATCTTTTGTTAAGGCTCTAAGAGCTGTAAGAACATAGAGCCTAGACGTAAATACTAGGAATCGCTAATTAAAAATAGTTAAGAACATTGTTTCTATAAATAAGATAACGCTTTCTTTTTACGTATTCACTCAATATCAAATTATGTAAAGAAAACATTAATATTTTGATTTAAAAATGAATCAGGATTTACCAAATCTATCCGTTGACAAGATTAAAAAAAAACTTACTGTCCGCCACCGGGGGTTGGGGAAGCGACGACAACAGCGACCACGAGGGAGATAAGCTGTGGAGTTATTTAAATAATGTTATTTATTTATTTATTTTAAAATTAATTCCAATAAATTATATGTCATTTTTTGTTTTAAAATATAAACACAATACATATTTAATTTATTACGTTACATATTTTAATTTAGGTTTACGAATTTTTATTTAATTTTTTTTTAAATTATTGTATTTTTATTCACACAAACACTGAATTTAAAATTCGAACTTCGATTAAGAATAAATAGCGTCTATTTTTTTTACACTCTTGACAGATAAAATCGCGGCAAAAACTTTGACGTTTTACATTTTAAGTTTAAATATTAATATTTTAAGTAAACTCACAGCGAGTTTCGCGTACATCTTGCTTATATTGCTGGACTGATTCCGTGTTACACTTTGACTGTCAAGACTGGCTTACTTTCTACTTACTCGAACCGTTCACAAGCTTATATACTAGTTCGTTTGCGAGTCCAATAATTGCATAATCTAGCCCCTTAGTCCATCCCTACTAGCCTGGGTAACCCGGCCGATTTAGAAAGGCCGATATCGCGTAAAGTTTAAGTATAGAAAGGAGTGTTTTTAATTTGGTGGGGTAGCCATAGTGGGGTGATACATCGAGAGCGGCGGACGCTGGTCCGTTTCTTTAGTACTATGCATTTTTATGTGACAAAGTCCAGTTTCGTGCCGTTGTGTTAAAAAAAAATGTTCTAGAATCTCAAGCTTTGTGGTTGCGAGTGATACGAGTTTATTTTGTCATTTTGGCGGGTTACTAAACTTATTCGATCAATAATTTATTATTATTTCGCTTTTATTATTGTTTTTGGTAAGATTTTTTTTTGTGTTTTTGTGTGAATATCCTAGGCCTTTCTTTTTAATAAATGAGTTTCGATATAAAATAGTGTTGTCGTTTTTATTTCTCTATGTACTTTTATTTATTGTTGACATAACGTATTTATGTCTGATGTATTTTGATGCAAAATGTCGACTACTGGACCAACTTAGCATAGTTTAATTTTGTTATTAAGATTGTATATTTGCTGTGCCAACTACCATTGTAATTCAGTATGTTTTTTTTAATGTTTATATTTTTTTGCTTTGCATAACCTGCCCTGCGAACTATTTATGTGAATTTAAGCGAATGTGTTTAATTAATCATGTGAAAACACGCTGTATTTACGTTGTTTAAACGTGTGCTTGAGCGAATTTTATATTGTTTCAAACAAGTCATATTTGAATTCCATGTTTTTTCATGAATATAATCAATTTTGTATAAGAAGTCATTAGTCTATCACATAAAAATGTATATGAACCAAATTGAGAACCTCCATATTGAAATCGATTTATTAAATAAGATTTTTACTTCATCGTACAAATATTGATAAGCTGCTGTCAATTATCTCAGAAATATCGCAAAATATTAAGGAAATAATATTAACTATTTAAGACTATTTAAGGGACAAAGTTGTAGCACATGTAAATTATTATTATCAAAATAAATGGCGCTTGATGCAGTTGTATAGATTAAGTGTATGGACAGACAAATATTTTTATTTTAGTATAGAATTTATTTTAACGCTTTTTTACTTATTTATCTCGGTGGCGGTTAATTAGATACCTAAACTAAATGTAAGTGGCTTTATTGTCTTTTTTGGGAATAAATGATTTAAACCATACTGATTTCTCCGGCATGTACGGAATCTGTATTTGCAAATTTATTGATATTTGTTTAATAATTGTATTTGTGACCTAATAAAATTTAATGCACTACCTAAAACTGCTGGATCTGAATCGTTTGGCACAATTTTAATATTATGCTAGATATTAATCAGAACTTGAAGTGAACAAAAAAACAATCTGAGTCATAAAGGAGGTTTTTATCGTTATAAGTAGCTGTTGCTTGCTGATTCGCCTCGATTTGGGTTACCTACATACACAGACGAGCTCGTGGCTCAGCTATAACCGCATAAGTGAATCGATCACAGGTTTAGCTACGCTTGAAGCGGTTGGTCCGTAGATGGGTGACCGTCTTTGTCATAATGAGTTCACCCGTGTTTCGAAAGGCACGTTAAATTGTAGGTCCCGGCTGTTATTCCTACATGTTTGACAGTCTTTACACCTGTAAGATCACATGTACATCTGTAAGTCAGAAGCTAGAAAGTCTGACAACCAGTCTAACCAAGGGGTATCGTGTTGCCCAGGTAACTGGGTTGAGGAGGTCAGATAGGCAGTCGCTCCTTGTAAAACACTGGTACTTAGCTGAATTCGGTTAGACTGGAAGCGGACACCAACATAGTTGGAAATAGGCTCAACCGATGATGGTGGGTAAAATACATCTCCAAAAAATCTCTCTTTATGTGTGTGTTTCTGTGCCCATCTTATTTTTGTAAGTATTCATTTTATTTCTGTAGGTATTATGTATGTTTTTGAAAAATAGTGCACCATCTATAGTAAGGCTTTTCTATACTTTTGTATACCTACAGATAACTTTACTATCCATCCAAAGGTTGTCTGGAAGATAGCGCTATTAGCGATAAGACCACCATTGTACACTAACACTCTGATTTTTCAATCGCCAATCTCTTAACTTTTTTTCAACGAATATGTTTTACGTTTTTGTATAGAAAATATGTCAAACAGCCATATTTATTAACCTAGGTGTTAAGTCAAGGTGTTAGCTACCTCCATGCCAAATTTCATCGAAATCGATACTGTTATTTTGATGTGAGGAAGTGTAAACACACAAACTTCTTTCATTTCGTCTTAGTGTCATAATAGCGGCTGTGAAGACCCACCAGACAAAAAAGTCTTTAAAACACGAAGGTAGAATATTTTCTTTACAAATGTATGATGTGTGCACAAAATCACAGGAACTGGGAACGAGCATTCATGGATCACACAAGAATGCGTGTCCTACGCGTCGCGCACAGCGGGTTTGGCGTGGTAACTTCAATCGTTCATCTACCCGTGTTAATTAAATTAGTTTATTAATTTAATTAGTTAACTAAAAAGTAGTATAAATAGTCCTTAGTATTAAGTTATATTGAATAGTATTTTCACAATGTTGGCAACTACCTATACTCCTCCGAAACGGAGTGACCGATTGTTATGAAATCCTCTACGTATTTAGTAGGTCTGAGAATCGGATACTTTTTTTCATATTTTTTAATCGTTAGTAAGGTTTTTTCTGCACCAGAAATGAGTCTAATGCAAATTGTATATTTCTTGCAAAGTATTCATCTAAAACTCCATATATTACATACTTTTTGTAAAACATTTTCCACATGCATTGCAAAATGTTATTAGTTATTTCTTCAAAGCCTTTGGTCAGTTTAATTTTAATATCGTCTTTATGAACCTACTTTTATCATTATCTTTATCAAAGAGTTTATGGGGCATCATAGAAAAGAGAAAGCCATTTTTAGGGTCCCGTGCTCAAAGGGTGAATTCGGAACTCTATTGCTGGGTTACTACTTTCTGTCCATCCGTCTGTCACTGTGATATCTCATGAATCCTGATAGCCAGACAGTTGAAATATCACTGATGATGTATTGTTGCTGTCCTGTTATCTTTATGTTTATAATATTCTTATTACCTAATCTCCTAAACCGCTGAACAGATTTACATAATTAAGGTTGAAATTCGTCTAAGCAGCGCAAGTGTTTTAGAAAGGTAATTTATAAATAACAAACATTGCATATATGTGGCGAAATACAAAATGGAGAAAAAACATTAATATTGTATTATGGATATTAAATCAAAAGGATTTTTCAAACCGTATTGTTATGACTATCATTGTTTCATCTATTTTTATGTATTCTACATGTTTTTTGCTTATTTTCTATATAAGCTATAATAAACGAGGATCTGTTTCTTTTTATTTTTACTAGCTGTCCCGGCTAACCATGTACCGCCTAACACTCGGTTATAAAAATGCAGACAGAAAAATGCATATTTTTTGCAACTTATCCATATTTGAAAACCGTTTAAACCTTTCCTAGGTTACCACGAATATTTCACAACTTAAATAAGCCAAATCGGTTTAGCCGTTCTCGAGTTTTAGCGAAAACAAAACGAACAGCAATTCATTTTAATCTATATACTTACTAATCTATATTCTATACTAATATATAAAGTTGAAGAATTTGTTTGTTTGTTTGAACGCGCTAATCTCAGGAACTACTGGTTCAAAGTGAAACATTTTTGTGTTGAATAGACCATTCATCGAGGAAGGTTTTTAGGCTATGTACCATCACGCTGCGACTAACAGGAGCGAAGATACAATGGAAAATGTGGAAAAAAACGGGGAAAATTATTCATCTTCGAGGTCTTCCGTTGCGTGCGCTGCGAAAACGATTCAAGATCTTCTAACCACGTGGACGAAGTCGCGGGCAACGGCTAGTATATCTATAAAAAGGTTTTAACATTCGAAAGACGATTCTCCTTATGTAGTATACCAGAAGGTTTAGATTATAGACTTTTACTTCCGTCTTAGTATATACAATCAATTGTTATGTATCATTTGTTTACACTTCGTTGCTAGGCAATATGCATTATGGAACAACCCTATCGGAATGGCAGACGACAACTGTAGTAAGCACTTAGTTACGTAGTCACAAATAAGTATAAATATATGTAAGTACATTTAAATTTGTGATGCTATAGACACTGATTTAGTATTAAAGTCTGGATGAAATATTCTTCTGCTGGTTAAAGACTTCGTTAGATTTATACGGCGTGTAACAGAATAAACGCACGACTTTAAAAGGTGTTATTATACTTACCATTCTGAACAACTTTTTCTATGGGACCAATAGTGTAAAGGCAAAATATTGCTGATTAGTCAATTTTATCGAATCGCATCCCAGAAATGTATGGAGGAGTCGATTTTTTTAAAGTATAAAAGTTGTTTATAGTGATGAGTACCTACAATGACCTAGGCCTTGCCTTTCGGGTTCGATCCCCGCGCAGGGCAAAAGATAGTGTGTACCACAAATGCTTGTCCTGAGTCTGGGTGTCCTTGTGCATGTGATTTGGTATTTTTGTAAACAATCCGCCACACAAGAATAAAACAAATGTACTTGTTACCTTATGCCTTTTTTTGGTAATGCGGGGGAATCCTCATGCACACCCACTCCCTCGGGGGAGGAAGCGGGTAATGTCAGACTCTTATTGTCTAAACCTGAACCGCCGTGATACGTCATCCGCGTTTTTGTGTCGGTGCATGGCAATGCGTTGCAATCCTTCTTACAACCTTGTGCCTACACACATTTTCACAGAGCCACCGACCTTCCAGGACAACTTATAGACCTCCGTGGTCGAGTGGCGTACGCACCGGTTTAAAGGTGTCGCTAGCTCTGAGGTCCCGGGTTCGATCCCCGGTCGGGTCAATGTAAAAGTTCACATTTCTACATTGCCTCGGGTCTGGGTGTTTGTGGTACTTTCGTTGTATCTGAATTCCATAACACAAGTGCTTTAGCAACTTACTTTGGGTTCAGAACAATGTATGTGATGTTGTCCGCATTTATTTATTATTATTTATTTAGCATTATTCAGTAGTCCTACTCATCATTTGAAGGTGCAGAGAAATAAGGTACATCTCGATAAACTTCTCGAAAGAACCGTAGACGTTCTCAGAAATTACTCAAGAGTCGAACATGTCTAATCGCCTTACAAGCCTAAGAAGCGACTTGTTCTCGGCCCTTAGGCATGCGATCTCTTCCTGATTACCTCACTCAGCTATAATTAGCTATGGAACGCAGCCTACTAGACAAGCTGACGCCACGGCTAATCAACAAGTCCACTTAACGTCTTCTAATTAGTCTGATGGCCTACTAGATGTGACATCGCAATAGAATGGGAAACTTCAAATTGAATAATGACGTTTAACAAACAAGTGACGTGTAATAAAAAAAAAAAGTATTGGCACTGGCAAAAGTGTAGACAGCCAATAGGAACAGGTTACTGAGGCTTGACATGTAAGAGCTATTCAAATATTATGTTACGCGAAAGACCTATTTATTGTGACAAAAGAAAAAGAAACATCAATATCCTAGCCTTTTCCCAAATATATTATGTTCCTGGACAATACGATACTTCTTAGTTAGACTGGTTGGCAAACTTTCTTCCTTCCGACTACCCGCAACAACTGTTGTTATGCCAAAGATGTTCACTTATCCATGAACCGACCGTGTCAAGCGTAACTTAACCCATGATAGATCAACTTGTGCAGTTATAGCTTGCGAGCGAGCTTCTACATGGACAAAAGAAAATACGTATCAAATATTATTATAATTAAACATCAAGGCACAAAATATGACAGCAAAAATGAATAAGCGACACTAGACCATTCAAAAAGTACTTAACTAATGGGCCATCAAACGATGCTTAAATATTAGAGGTAAGCAGTAAAGGAAGAAAAACAATTGCAGTCCAGGAATAATTTACTTTAAGAGCGCTTTGAGAAACTTAAATGACTGTAAGAGCGGGTTTAGACTCGCGTTTTAAACTTTTATTTAGATTCACCGTCCTTTTGTCTATCGGTAATAATATCTTGCAAGTTAAATTGGATCTAGTATTTCCCGGTTTGCGATTGAGCTGAAATTTTGACAGCATATGTGTATTGCGTGACAATTGTTATTACAGTAACTGTGCCCCGCGGTTTCACCCGCGTGAATACGTAGGTCCCGTTCCCGGTGCCTTTATATTATTGGGGGCGGAGATAGACCAAACAAATCACTATCGTGACAAAAGTCAAGATTACTTAATATGGTGGTTAAGTATTCTTAAATTTTCTAATCTTGCGCTTAATTCTTCAATGTTTTTCTTTCATAAAAACCCTCTCTTGACAAACAAATATAACGAAAAAGAATTAGCGACATCGGTCCAGCCGTTCACACGTACTGCCTTGACCCAGGGGAAATAGGGATTCATCTTAATATAACAGTAACAAATAAATGTCAAACAGCTGATCTCTGATGCTGTAGCTAGAAGTACAACCTTTTCCAGTCTCGGTACACGAAGGGCAAAGCAAGGAACATGGGAGTGTCTTAGTGAGTAGAAATCTGACACTCCCTTCCTTTCAACCCAAAGCGAAAAGAGTCGATTAGAAATACGCGCGTACAAACCGCACAGTCTGAAACCACTCTAAGAAAACAACTCAAGAATTGTATGAAAAATAAAAATAGTTTTTTATTTGCAAAGGAAACGAACAGAAGCTACTTGTTACTTGATACTTAACAAATTGAGTCCTGCTTTTATAAAAACGTTTTCTATTAAGCTTTAAATTTAAACGAGGGGTCTGTTGGTCTAGTGGTTAGCGATCCTGACTGCTATACCGGAGGTCGTGGGTTCGATTCCCGCCGTAATTTTTGAACCAAAGCCCTCGAAGATGAATATTTTTCCCCGTTTTTGCCACATTTTCCATTGTATCTTCGCTCCTATTAGTTGCAGCGTGATGTTATGTAGCCTAAAACCTGTCTCAATGAATGTTCTATTGAACACAAAAAGATTCAACTGAACCAGAAGTTCCTGAGATTTGCTAAACAAACACTCTTTAGCTTTATAATACTAAAAATATTCTTTATTTGTACAACTACTTTTAATTCTCGCGTAACCTTGTGGGTAAAACTTTTATGTGGCAAAAATATGAAAAAAAAACGTAAAAAATAACAAAACCTTGTACAACCCAAACATGGGAGCGCCGGGTTTTGATCCCGGTACCTCTCGCTTGCTGAGCGAACGCTCTAACCATTGAGCTACGCCCCCCGTGAAATAAGTATCAGAATAGGTGTTCTGTTGAAGTACGTGACCTACTTTTATTGTAGTCATAGAATCTGACTGGTAAACCTTAGGGGAAAGTGTTTGTTGTGTCTTGGTGTTATTATCCATAGTATGTTTTAAAACATAAAAATAATAACAAATCTTTCCTCTTTATAATATTAGTGTAGATATGCAGGACTTATAGAGAAACTAGCTGTTGCCCGCGACTTCATCCGCGTGGTTAGAAGATAATAATAATAATAAATGCGGACAACATCACATACATTGTTCTGAATCCAAAGTCAGTTGCTAGAGCAGTTGTGTTATGGAATTCAGATATAACGAAGGTACCACAAACACCCAGACCCGAGACAATGTAGAAATAAGATTTTTTTCATTGACCCGACCGGGGATCGAACCCGGGACCTCAGAGCTAGCGACACCTTGAAACCGGTGCGTACGCCACTCGACCACGGAGGTCGAGTAATAATGTAAGCTGTTGCCCGCGACTTCGTCTGCGTGGTTAGAAGATATAAGTTATGACTTTTTCTTCGCTCCTATTGGTCGCAGCGTGATGATATATAGCCTAAAACCTTATTCGATGAATGGTCTATTCAACACAAAAATATTTTTTCAATTTGAACCATTAGTTCCTGAGATTAGCGCTTTCAACAACAACAGACGCGGCGGGGGACTTTGTTTTATAATATGTAAAGATAAGGATAATATTCAGAAAACGCCATCTAGTCACAAACTAAGCAAAGCTTCTGTTATAAGTACTAGACAAATGATAAACATCTTCTTCTAATATATAAAATTCCTGTGTCACGATGTTAGTTACCGTACTCCTCCGAAACGGCTTAACCGATTTTTACCAAATTTTATATGCGTATTTAGTAGGTCTGAGAATCGACCAACATCTATTTTTCATAACCCTAAGTGCTAAGGGTTGCTCACACTAAAAAAATATATTTTAGTTTTTGGACGAAATTTTTTGTTTTTATTTTTTTATAATGTGGCATTAAAAAATACAACTAGAAAGAATTCATTAGGCAAAACAACGTTTGCTGGGTCAGCTAGTACTTATATAATTCTAAAAATATACTACACCCAGACACAAAACAAATGATCGTGCTTGTAACACAAACATTTGTACTGGGTGGGAATCGAACCCACAACCTCTGGCATAGCAGTCAGGCTCACTAACCACTAGACCAACTGGCCAGTCGATTTCGCAGGATAGACCAATTTATTTAATTTCTCTCATTTATGATCTGTTAAAGAGAATTATTTGACTAAAACCATTTTCAATGAATCACCTAACGCGGTCTTTATCTGTACCTACGTAATCCTCTCCCAAGTTACGAGACACCTAATCTATTACATAAATATACTAAACGGTAACTTATTATTAAGAAACAACTGCAAGGAACTGTAATCCAACATAAACGCGTTTAATATTTAACCCACTTGGATTGAACCTGCGACCTTTGTAGCAGGAATCCACGTAAATGTCACTGGGCCAAAACTTTCTTCCTAGAGCGTGCTACAGTCGGTTTCAATGACTTGCGTTTACTAAGAGGTTGTGACCTACTTCGTTAAATAATCATACTCGTAGTCCCTATCCTGACTAATATTATAAATGCGAAAGTAACTGTCTGTCTGTTACGCTTTCACGTCTAAACCACTGAACCGATTTTAATGAAATTTGGTACAAAGATAGAGTCGACCTTGAAAAAGAACATAGGATAGTTTTTATCCCAGACTTTTGAAGAGTTCTTTTGGAAACGCGATATAACCGACATCGACGCGGACGAAAAGCTAGTTGATATTATAAATGTGAAGGCACTCAATACTCAATGATTTATTGCGTTCTATAATTTACATGATGGTCTTAAAAATACAGATACAGAACCATTATGAACCCCGTCGGGCACAGCGAAAACCTATGTTAGTTTGTTTGATGGGCTTGCAAGCAAAGAATACTTAACCGATCGTGATGAAATTTTGTATGCATGTCATGCGTGTTTTATTCAACTTAAAAAGACTGGATTATGCTTTACCGCGATATCCCTCGCGGGCAGAGCTGCGAGAGACCACTAATGTGTATCCATCGGATAGAAAACCCTACTAATATTATAAATGCGAAAGTTTGTAAGTATAGATGGATTTTTTTACTCTTTCACTCGATTACCGCTGATCGGATTTAGTTGAAATTTAGTACACAAATAGTTTATAATCCTGGATTTAATGTTCCTGTGGGATATTCCATTTTCGATATTTAGCAAGCAAAGTCGCTAGCAACAGCCGTAAAAGAACATTAGACACGTATTTCTGCTTTTATTTGTAGATACTACTAGCTGACCCAGCAAACGTCGTTTTGCCGATTTTTTTTCTAGTTGTATGTACTTTTAATGCCACATTATAAAAAAATAAAAACAATCAATTTCGTCCAAAACAGTAAATATATTTTTTTAGTGCGAGCAACCCGTATCACTTAGGGGTACGAAAAATAGATGTTGTTCTATTCTCAGACCTACAAAATATGTATACAAAATTTCATAAAAATCGGTCGAACCGTTTCGGAGGAGTTCGATAACTAACATCGTGACACGGGAATTTTATATATTAAGAAGAAGATAAAAAAATGTCAAAGATCACTGAAGTTTAGGAGAGAGGCCTTGTGACGTAATGATTTCGTAAAATTTATACACAATCATGACGTCACGCGTAATTTCCATTCACTGTAATTTGATCAACTTATGTTTGAGGGACAAAAGAAAAAATGCGTATTATTAAATATTAATAAGCATTATTGTATGACGTCATCCTTATTTTGTGTGTTTTGGTGATGACTTTGTAAAATTGAATGGAACTACTAGATTAAATGTCTATTCATCTGTTATTAAGCGTGTTTAACATAAACCGTGACCGTTAAACAATTGAACTTAAAGTTGAAGTATTTCTGTTGCTGCTATAACAACATACTAGCTGTCGCTCCCGACTTCGTCCGCGTGTTAGAAGATATAAGTTAGGAATTTTTGAAGGGAAGCAGTCGTTGATGAATATTTTTCCCCGTTTTAGCTACATTTTCCATTGTTTCTTCGCTCCTATTAGACGCAGCGTGATGGTATATAGCCTATAACCTTCCTTGATGAATGGTATTTTCAACACAAAAATAATTTTTCAATTTGGACCTGTAGTTCCTGAGTTTAGCGCGTTCAAACAAACATTGTCTAACCATATTTCAGTTGCGGCTATATCACATGACTGATAAAACATAAAGTCATAATCAAAGTTAAGCAACCTTTAGCGGGGCGACGAATTTGATGGATGATAGTTATTTTGAAAAGTTTATCCTTAGCCTAATTGTATAGAACCCTCAGTATTATAAGTCTGACTGGAAGCCGACCCCAACAACTGAGAAAACTACTACAAATAAACAACATAAATTTAAACTTTTTAAAATATAAATAATCTGTTGACAGCTGTATAAATAATACGCGAACTGTAACGATTTCACTTTAAAGAACAAAACGCGGTATTAGACATAATTAATTGCTGTCTTAGATAATTATATTATAGCAGGATTATAGGATTACGAATAGAGTCATTCTTTATCAGCTGAGCACTTATTTAAATAAGGTAGCACCGCGGTACGAACTAATGTGTGCTAATGTCTTCTCAAATTTATATGAAACTAGCTAACCCAGCAGACGTTGTTTTGCCTAATATTATAAATTATTTCTAGTCGTATGTATTTTTTAATGCCACATAATAAAAAATAAGAACAAAAATTTATCATAGACATTAGTTTGAAAATAGTATAACCACGAGCGCACGTGACATCTTACCGCCCAGCGGCGCCATTGTTGCATTTACCGAGCGACTTGTAAACATGGAATAAAAATCATTGTGGATATGATCTTACAGTTTAATTTTGATTGTCGCACAATTCAAACGTTGTGATATATATTTTTCGTGTCTATACTTGTAGATCAGGGTCGATAATTTTTAAAACCAAAAAATAATAATAGTACAATGAAACCCATTAGAAAAGTAGGGGAATATTATAATAAGCTGTTGCCCGCGACTTCGTCCGCGTGGTTAGAAGATATAAGTTACTAATTTTTGAACCAAAGCCCTCGAAGGTGAATATTTTTCCCCGTTTTTGCCACATTTTCCATTATATCTTCGCTCCTATTAGTTGCAGCGTGATGTTATGTTGCCTAAAACCTTCCTCAATGAATGGTCTATTGAACACAAAAATATTCAACTGAACCAGAAGTTCCTGAGATTTGCTAAACAAACACTCTTTAGCTTTATAATACTAAAAATATTCTTTATTTGTACAACTTCTTTTAATTCTCGCGAAACTTTGTGGGTAAAACTTTTATGTGGCAAAAATATGAAAAAAAAACGTAAAAAGTAACAAAACCTTGTACAACCCAAACATGGGAGCGCCGGGTTTTGATCCCGGTACCTCTCGCTTGCTGAGCGAACGCTCTAACCATTGAGCTACGCCCCCCGTGAAATAGATATCAGAATACGTGTTCTGTTGAAGTACGTGACCTACTTTTATTGTAGTCATAGAATCTGACTGGTAAACCTTAGGGGAAAGTGTTTGTTGTGTCTTGGTGTTATTATCCATAGTATGTTTTAAAACATAAAAATAATAACAAATCTTTCCTCTTTATAATATTAGTGTAGATATACAGGACTTATAGAGAAACTAGCTGTTGCCCGCAACTTCATCCGCGTGGTTAGAAGATATAAGTTATGACTTTTTCTTCGCTCCTATTGGTCGCAGCGTGATGATATATAGCCTGAAACCTTCCTCGATGAATGGTCTATTCAACACAAAAATATTTTTTCAATTTGAACGTTCAAACAAACAAACTCTACAGCTTTATATATTAGTATATAGATGCCAACGATATCTTCGCTACGTTTCATCGATTTTTTAATTTCTCGCGCGGAGATTTTAATATTACGATAACTCATTACCTATTAACTTTTTTGGTGTAGTGTAAAAGGCAATTTTGTTCTATATTACATGCATAATATATCTAACTTATTTATTTGGATAAGGATTAATACTGTATTGTTAAAAATAGGTTCGTAAATAACCCATAATTTTACTGTATTAAAAAAACACATAAAAATGGTTATTGTGGGTTATCCTTGGAAGATAGACATATACCACCACGGACTTTTTTTGTAGATCTATTAAAGAGGTACAAACCCGCCATACATTGTTTTGTTGTAACTCAAAAGGTTTTGGCAGCGTTCTCGATGAAAGCTCTCGAATGGCTTAATTTTTTCCGACATGTTTAACTAATATCGTTGTAATATCGTCAGTTTACACAAAACCTAGACTTATTATACACTAAAACCTTCCTCAAGAATTACTCTATCTATTGTTGAAAACCGCATAAAAATCCGTTCAGTACTTTTCTAGTTTATCGCGAACAGACAGACAGACAGACAGACAGACAGACAGACAGACAGACGCGGCGGGGGACTTTGTTTTATAATATGTAATAAGGATGAAAGGAAAAATAATTTAGGGGCGATCTGAGGTCGGGAAGGGGGTGGGAGTGACGTTTGAAGAGTAAAAAACGGTTTTTCCCGATTTCCGGCAAAAGTAAAATTCGTATCGAAAAAAGTCAAATGGCAAAGTTGTAGGTAATAAAAAGATCTAAAACTTTTGTGTTTACATTTTTTTCACATAACCTCAAAATTTATGTGAAAAATCCAAAAAACCAAGATTGTGGTTTTTTATTTTTATCTTTGACAAAAATTTATTTTTGTAACGAAATTTGGTGAAAACTTACTTTTTTGTGTCCCAAATATGCTGTAATTTATTTGATTAAAAATATTTATTTTTTCACCTTATTTTGAATTAATATAAAAAAACACTCTAATTTTCAATCGAAAATTCACCCGTCAAATCTTCTCAGAAAATGCAAAAAATGAAAAAAAACTTGTTTTCGATTTTTTTAATTATTATAAATAATTTCATCTAAAAAATTTGATCTCATTTTGTGTTCAATAGACCATAATCGAGGAAGGTTTTAGGCTAGGTATATAAAATTACGCAACTAATAGGAGCGAAGATTTAATGGAAAATGTGGCAAATACGGGGAAAAATATTAATCTTCGAGGGCTTTCGTTCAAAAATTCCTAACTTATATCTTCTAACCACGCGGACGAAGTCGCGGGCAACAGCTAGTTACCTATATGACGTTTCGCGCGTAGGTAGTTTGTCCGAGAGGCGCGAGTCGCGGCGCGACGCGTCGGCGATAGAAGAAAATCAGCTGTAGTCTTAGTAAAGCAATGAGGGGCCGCTAGGGTGCAAGTATGCAGCTCAAGTTTAGTGGGTAATTCAGGGTAACACGAATAAAAGCCTTTCGTGAAGGTAACCACTTCAAAGGGTTAAGTTATTGAAGGGGTTAACCCCTTCACGTGGTTACCATAATGAAGGTGTTAACCATTTCGCTGGGTTTCGAGGATGTAACTCGAACAAAAGGTAACACTGCGATATGAGTTACCCCGTGTACGGGTTACCCTGTCAAACGGCTTAACTCTAAAGTGGGGTTGTCCGGTCCCTGATAGAAATATTTACTAAGTAGTAACATCACTTGCTAGTAAAAACCGCAAAATAATATCTTCTTCATTTTTTATTTGCGAGATAAAAGAAAACATACCTTATAAACAGTCATTTTTTTTACAAAAATGAATCCCGACTTCATTATTTTAATCCTTGTTCAAGCATTAAGTTGTGGATCACACAAATGCTTGTCCTACGCAAGCATCAAACCCGCGACGCGTCACGCTCAGTGGGTTTTGCGTAGTGACCTCAACTACTCAGCCATCCGCGCAATCAAATGACACCCTTTTTATCTAAAACATGATTGATGAAGCCAGTGGAAAAGTATTTTGCCCTGTCTCTGAATCTTCGAGGAAAAATACCTAAATACAAACTCTTCCTGGGCTATTGTGTAATAAAGGCATGTGTAATATTCGCATTCTGAAACTGCGTCCGGAAATCATAAAGATTACTTAATTAAAAACAGTGATTACAACATAAGAATATTCTCTTGAAGTACGTAATTGCGAGAATTTATTAATCTTGTGTATCAGGTGAGAAAGCAAGATTTCAATCTTTGTAGATCACGTTGTAAAACTTCAACATACTCATTCATTTTTTTCGGCAAAAGCATTTGAATGTCCATATCTACTTTTTCTTGAGACATCCTTTAAATGACTGAATTAATGTAGTGTCCTTGGGCCCGAATTCGGTTATTCACTATTTTTAATTGGAAATTCATTGTATTGACCGTGAGTTTTCTGGCTCGTACTGACTTTCCAATTATTGTGATGGCAAAATGCTTAGGAGAGGTAGAATAGGGTCATATTAATCCAATCCCCATTCATACATCGGCCATTGGTTAGTGATCACCAATTTTAGCCTAATATGTTTTTAAAGTGTAGACCGTTTTAGTAAGGCATGCTTAAAAACCATCATAACTTGCTTCCTCGTAAAAGACACACCTAAAAACGACGAAGGCATGGTTTAAAAAACTAGATTCATTGACATTCGCCTATTGAAATGCATTCATGTCAAAATTTGGAAACGATCGAATAATTTTCGAATTTTTGCTACCTAATGAGACTGAATTTTTAATATTAAATTAGAATATTTTGGAAATCTTAAACCTATTAAACTGTTTTCGTAATTTTTGGGACACACAAGTAATGCGACTCTCTATTTTTAAGTTCGAAATAAGTTCAAAATCGTTTCAGTAGGTCCCGAGATTATGTACCCCATATATTTAACTTTTTATACTATCATTTTCATTGCCTTTTATAACGGTTTTTTGTAGTTAAGCAAAGTGCTTGCAAATATAGTTCATTCAATTATGTTTTTAAACTTCATTCATTCTTTTAATGTGATGTTTACGTAGGTTTTCATTTTCACAGTACAATTTTCATAGTATAGAGTTTTAACACATAGTTATCCATGTATATTTGGTATCACTCCACTCCAAAACCGCTAGACCAAATTTATCAAATTTAATATCGAGATAGCCGAACCTCGAACAAAAACATACCGTTCTTTTAATCCATAAGTATTTCATAAACGCTGTACAGTTACATAACTCATTTGATTAAGTCGTAACAAGTGGTTTAAATGATTAATTTAACGTTTAGCATTCATCATAATTATGAAAGAAGATAAACAAAATGCGGCCAAGTGTGGATAAGTCGGATTCAAAAACAAAAGATTTCGTTTTATTATTTACTATCTGTTGCCCGCGACTACGTCCGCGTGGTTAGAAGATATAAGTTATGATTTTTTCTTCGCTCCTTTTAGTCGCAGCGTGATGGTATATAGCATTAAACCTTCCTCGATGAATGGCCTATTCAACACAAAGATTTTTTTCAATTTGAACCAGTAGTTCCTGATTAGCGCATTCAAACAAACAAACTCTTCAGCTTTCTATATTTGTGTACCATCACAAAAATAAAGAAAATGTTATACCATTATAACGTTGTGGTTAGGATTAACGAGATAAATACATTCAGGTTTTGTGAAGAGGTTACTATTTTTAGTTTTGTTGTATTTTTTGATGAAAATAGTTTTCTAAGAATAATCCATAAGTCGGTTTGCTCGGATAGTCTAGTGGTTGAGGTCACCATGCCAAAATCACTGAGCGTGACGTCGCCGGTTCGATTCCAACGTAGGACAAGCATTTGTGGATCACAGCTAAGTATTTAATAACCAATCTATACTTATATTCTATACTAATAATAAATATATAAAGCTTAAGAGTTTGTTTGTTTGAACGCGCTAATCTCAAGAACTACTGGTCCAAATTGAAAAAATCTTTTTGTGTTGAATAGACCATTCATCGAGGAAGGCTTTGGGCTATGAACCATCACGCTGCGACTAATAAGAGCAAAGATGCAATGGAAAATGTGAAAAAAACGGGGCAGGTATAAATCATAACTTATATCTTCTATCCACGGGGACGAAGTCGCGGGCTACAGCTAGTAAGTAATATTTATTAACCTTTACAGTCATTACAGGTGGTAACACGCTAGGAAGACTGACAACCAGTCTAACTAAGGGGTATCGTGTTGCCCAGGTAACTGGGTTGAGGAGGTCAGATAGACAGTCGCTTCTTGTAAAACACTGGTATTTAGCTGCATCCAGTTAAATTAAAAGTCGACCTCGGTATACTTGAGAAAAGGCTAGGATATTGAAATAAGAGGCAAAAGATTACCTACACTAATCATCTGTCACTAATCACTATCATGCTGTCTCTTACCTTCCACCTGAAAATGACAGAGCAAGCACTAAATCATAAGCAAATGAATAGGTACTGCAACTCTATAAATATATCAGTTCATATGAGACGCCCCTCTGACAGACGGATCGATAATCGTCATAGAATTGGGGTCCCATCGGTAAAGTACAGTCACCAGCAGAAGTCTTTCATACAAAAACATTTTTAAATTTGTACTTTATAAAGTTCTATAATATAAATTAGTGTTATCAGCCAATAGAATGGGCTTCAGACCATTAAGTTTAAAAAAAAGGCAAACTATTCAATCAATTTTGTGTTTCCACTGAATTTATTTTACATTAATATAGAATACTGCAATGAGTAATACTCAAAAGTGGCTAAAACTACTTAAAAATACAATCTAAACTGTGCCTAGTTTGACTAAAGATATAAATCACATTTAATCCATGAACTAGGTACATAGTTAAAATTACTAAAAAACACTTTTTTTCAATCTCCGTCACAATATTTTAAACTAGCTTTTCGCCTGCGACTTCGCCCGCGTCGATGTCGGTTATATCGCGTTTCCAAAAGAACTCTTCAAAAGTCCGGGATAAAAACTATCCTATGTTCTTTCTCAAGGTCAACTCTATCTCTGTACAAAATTTCATTAAAATTAGTTCGGTGGTTTCGACATGAAAGCGTAACAGACAGACAGACAGAGTTACTTTGGCACTAAAATATTTATAGTAAAATAATAATTAATAATAAATATACACGGTGATTTTTGGTCGTCTCACAAAAGTAGCCCAGTTCATGTATCCGACGTAAAATACCCCTAGGCGCGATTATTATTTTTTTATTATCAACTAAGATAATAGGTACGAAGAAAAATGAAACATGAGAAATCTGAAACATCCTGTTGGAGAGCTCATCCAGAGCTGTGTTTCTAAAACTACGAATTGCATCATAATATTCAATAAAAATTGCATTTTAAATTTATTCAAATCTCATAAATACCTATTTTTTTATCATGAACGTGTTCTAGTCATTGGATACATGAACTGGGCTGCTTTTGTAAGACGATTAAAAAATCACGGTGTATTATAATATTAATATAAATAGTGATAATAATAGAAACAACTTTTGTCGTCCAAACATAAACGGATCAAATTACAGTGAATGTAAATTACGCGTGACGTCACTTTTGAGTATAAATGCAAACTTTTTACACAAGTGTCCTCTCCTAAACTTTAAAGTATTTTATCTTTGTCAAATATTATTTTTTATTCGTCCCCATATTATTTAACTGACGGAAGAAAAATATTTATTCTTTCTTACTGTGAGTATAATAAAAAAAAATACAAGAAAGTGAAGGTAGTTAAAAAAACCGGATAAAATGAACCGATTCTGTTGCTAACTGTCCCATAAAAACAACGACTCCTTATAACTGCCAAAAATAATTACGCTTAAAATCGGAAGTAGAGCTTACAGCATCACAATAATAATAAAAAAGTGAAAGTTAAGACATAATTATCTGTAACACATCCAGTTGCGATCGCTCAGAATATCGATATCTATAACCACGGGTCAATGTAAAAAGTAACTGTGCATATGATGACGAAATGTTGCAAGCGCTGAAGATATGCCGAAAGAAATGGTATTTAAGTCACACGCGTGTCACTATTAGGAGGAGATGATCAACCTTAGCGGTAAAGTAGATTTGAATCAAGACGTAGAATGTAAGTAACCTTCTTTAGGGTCTCTTTTTTAGACAAAGCGGAACAATTTGGGGATTTTCGAGTTTGGAAAATATGATAAGCTTCTAGGGTCGCTATGTGTCCTTCTGTCTGCCTGTAAAGAGATATTTTCTCAGAAACACGTGAATCAAATTTAAATTTATAATTTTATTTAACTGTCGTCGACGCTGTGAAAAGCTTAATCTTCTAAGCCAACGCAATCATGAGGTATAGCCGTTTAAGCCGCAAATTTTTAAACCAACTAAGAAGCAACGTCTTGTAGCACAGATAAATAAAGATAGAATAAAAAATCAGCTGAAGTGGCAATGAGCCACATGATGCGAAGATCGAACAGCCGATGGGGCAGAAAAGTTCTGGAGTGGAGACCACGTACCACCAAGCGCAGATGGACCGACGACCTGGTGAAAGCCGCTGGGTCTCGCTGGATGCAAGTGGCAATGAACCGGTCGCGCTGGAGAACGTATGGAGAGGAATATGTCCAGCAGTGGACAGCTATAGGCTGAGATGATGATGATGATGATAATAATTCAGTTACATCATAAAATATTTTTAATACACTAGCTATGTTGGCGACTTCCTTCGCATGGTATAGTGACTTTAGGCAGTAATATTTGGTAATATTGTTTGACGTCATTTCAATTGGCAAACTGTCTTTATGCATACCAATCATTTTGTAAAATGATTAGACCTCCTCTCAGCAGGATATATGTATAATTACGTCTTCATACTGTTTTAAACTCACTGCAGAAGACATTTTCATCTAAACTGTTAGCTCGTGTTAAGCGTGGACTTTGCTGCCTCCTGTTACTTAAATCGTTCAAATACATCATCACCATCGTCAAGATTTACATTAAAAAAATATTTGATTCAAAAGGAAACCATTGTAGGTAAACTAAGACGAGAAGTTTGAGAATAATGAAACAAAATGACTAAATCAATCTTAGCCAAGATGGCCGCGACAGGATTCGAACCTGCGTCTCCCGAATTTTACTTCGGTGGCCTTGCCACTAAGCTACGCGGCCGGTAGTAACAAATTTCAAATTTAGCTTTGTATTCTACTTCATCTGTTTTATTTCAAGCGTTTGTAAACTTTACGTCGATAGCATTTGAGTCTATTTTCGAGTGTGATAAGGAACTCCGCTGACCTGCGCACTCCTAGCTTTGCGCCGACCCTTGAACGAGAGCTCAGCCAATATGTGACGTAGTGTGGTCAGACTTAGAGTACATTTTAGCGATTCCCTTTCTAAAGAAAGACAGCATTGTGTACGCGAGCTTCTCGCGAAATCTTCTTCTTCTCTTTTTATATATAAAAATGAATTGCTGTTCGTTAGTCTCGCTAAAACTCGAGAATGGCTGAACCGATTTTGCTAATTTTGGTCTAAAATTACTCGTACTAATCCAGGGAAGGTTTAAACGGTGAGAAAATATAGAAAAATTACGGCAAAGAAATAAAATACAACGCGGGTGAAGCCGCGGGAAACAGCGAGTACTAAATAAAAGTCTGTTCCAGATATTTCAAGTAAAGATGTCTTATTTCTCTTATTATGTCTGTATGTATACAGCAACAAATGTCAATCAAACCCATCCGAATGATTAAATCATTAAAGTGCTAGAATTTTTCCGAAACATGTTTATACTCTATCCGCGCTAAGTTCTTCCATATTTTGACAGAAATCATAAAAATATTATAATTACAAATACAACTAGCTTTTCGCCCGCGACTTCGCCCGCGTCGAGGTCGGTTATATCGCGTTTCCAAGAGAACTCTTCAAAAGTCCGGGATAAAAACTATCCTATGTTCTTTCTCAAGGTCACCTCTAACTCAGTACCAAATTTCATTAAATCAGTTCAGTGGTTTAGACGTGAAAGCGTAACAGACAGACAGACAGAGTTACTTTCGCATTTATAATATTAGTAGGGAAGTAAATATTATACCTACATTTTTCTTTTACCAAAAATCGACGTCTCCAGTACTTTTCTATTCTTTCTTCATCATATTATAAAGAGGAAAGATTTGTTTGTTCGACACGAATAGGCTTTGAAACTACTATTCCATTTCGAAAAATTATTTCACTGTTGAGAAGCTAGATTATCCCCGCTGAACATAGGCTCTAATTTATTTCCAAAAATATTAGGATTCCGTGAGAAAATTGCAATATTTTAACCCAAGGTGTCAAATCGAAAACCTATTTCTACGTACGCTGCTAAGACTATTGACATAGAACAAAATGATGTACTACGGGTTTGTAGGTCTTTCTGATATCTATCTTCTAACCACGCGGACGAAGTCGCGGGCAACTGCTAGTCAATTATATTCAGAAACAAATGAAATGAGCACAGTTTTAAATCAAACGTATGAAGGGAGAACTCAGACGTATTCCCAATCAACATCCCGGCCTGCAGACGGCAGATAAACCAAGATAGTTTGAAGCTTTGACAGAGCATTATAGACCTTATATCTATGAGTTTAGATCTTAATAAGACCGCACGACTTGTTTTGTTACACCTGTAACCCCAATACTGTACCTATCTACCTATGTTATAACTTTCCCCCTAGACAAGGGGCTATAATACCATTGTACAGCTTGTATTACTCAAAATTATTAATGACTGTACTTTGAATGTATTGTAAGCGATTGTTCTAATCTTCTTGTCGTATAGAAAAGAAGTATTCTAATCTTCTTCTAATATATAAAATTCCCGTGTCACGATGTTAGTTACCGTACTCCTCCGAAACGGTTCGGCCGATTTTTATGAAATTTTGTATACATATAGGGTTAGGTCTGAGAATAGAACAACATCTATTTTTCATACCCCTAAGTGATCAGGGATGCTCACACTAAAAAAAAAATATTTTATTTTTTGGACGAAATTTTTTGTTTTTATTTTTTTATAATGTGGCATTAAAAATACATACAACTAGGAATAATTTAATAGGCAAAACAACGTTTGCTGGGTCAGCTAATATTCGTATAAACTGTATAGAATATTCTATTTTAAGTAAAATAAGTGACGTCTAGCAACCTTTTGCAAACAAATCTGATTAAAAGTAACCCAAACTTTGAATTACCTTAAAAGTTGTTGCGATTGCTTTTTCTATGAAGAGATGATTAGGATAAATGCTTTTTAAGACTAAACAAATGTGTCTGTTTGTTTGGCTGGCAAACAATTAATTGAAGTTCACGAACGATGTCACTCTTTGTCTCAATTTGTTTGAGGATAGCGCGGTCGTAGTAAATTAAAAATCAATACAACAACTGTTTCAAATGGGAATATTGGCGCTATGAAAAGCAATTTTGAACGTAAGTCCAAACCTGCAACAGGTTTTCTAACAATATACGAATATATTTGTAATACTCTGCTGTTACAGCGAATGCAAACCCTAAAAATCTTTCTCGAAAATATCAAGCTCGGTAGCAATTTATTCCAGACAACGCATGAAATGGCAAACATTAAAACAGTATAAATTCAATTCGACCTTTAGGCACACAATTAGGGTTTGATTCAGAGTGCATCGCAGGTTCATCAAAGTGCGCATGTCAGCCGGATGCGGCAACGCGCGGCACTAGATAGCAGGCTAGACCGAATATCACGTCAGTTGGAGGGTTTACTCCGGGGCGAGAGCGCGCCCGGATTAAACCTTCCAACATAAAATACACTTGGAATTAATAACTAGATCTCTCTAGAGGCATTTTGATAAAATAACCAAAATAATATATTTATTTAAGTGCATTTCAATAGTGGCTTTAACACTGTTAATTAAAAAAGTGAGTAAATATGTTACTGAAATCATATTTTTAATCATTATTTTTTAATAATTTGCAAAAAAAGTAAAATGAGATGCACTGTATGAAGACATAGTTATTTAAAATAAAAACTTAACCAAAAATGAAATTGTACAAGAACAGTGCCCTGTGGGACTCCCATAATTAAGTAAGGCACTGAAGATGCTTTCTAAGTAGTTTAGTTTATTGGAAATATTTGGTGATATTTAAAACCTGATGAGAATTGACTTTCATTATGAATAATTTAATTGATAGGTAAAAACTAAGAAAATAACATATTTTAACATAAACGATTCAGTCAAAGCCTTTGGACAAGTAAGTATAAATATGAGTTTAGGGATCTGAAGAAGATTAATATTACATTGTTTTAGTGGTCAGATTTGTATGTTAAAGAAAAACAAATTAGATTCTGATTTCAGATGTCTTGCAATTTGGCGTTTCCGCGAGGGTAGAGTGAAAAAGTGATGATGGTATAAATTTCAGAGTCAGCATAGTCAGCATTTAGAGAGTTGACGTCGACCTAGTGCCACCTTTAGTAAATATAAGTATCTTAATGAAGTATCACATTCGTGAAAATATATGAACACATGAGCTTTTGAGAACATTTACTTTTATTTCTTAAATATTTAATGATTTATAAATTTGCTGATGTATTCTCTCTCAATCATTAGAGTTAGGTTAGAACTTTAACCATGAGTATGACTTTAAAATTTAAACTAACATGTTAGACCAAAATTACTAAAGCAAAAAACTTGACGTTATATATTTGGTTCCATGGATTATTGGCATTTTGTAAATATACATAATCTCGTTTTTGTACAAACCCTCAGATTTATACATGAAGATTAGTTTTATTAGTCCTATAAGGAGAATAAACTAATACAAACCAAAATGATGAATATAAGTTTTTTCAGACTTGCCAAAGGTACATGTGGACTGGCATAATAAAGGCGGTTCAGCTACTGCTGCTGGGCAAAGGCCTCCCCTTTCTCGTGCCAATTTCTACAGACTTGGTGATTGGCATCACAAATTCTCCTCTTATCTTCTAGAAATTTAAATCGTTTCATTTCTCCAGCAGTCTTCCTCCAGTGAAGGTTTGTAATCAGATTGTCGTAGTCCTCTGCGCGGCATAACAGCTCTGCTTCTAAAGCTATCCTGGTCCACTCCTTGATGTTCTTTTTATTAACCAAAACTACTCCTGTAGCTAACCTATTCTTTTGTAATGTCAATCTAAAGCATGCCATACCGATGATATCCTTCAGAAATATTTCATAATTAACAAGACCTTTACTAAAAATATTAATTACCACTGGATTGGTATTAGAGTAATATGTTTTTTAAAGCGACTCCGCAGTATTCAACATTTCTTTTTTATATTTTTTCTAATTGGTTTTTATTTGAAGTCGCTTTTTTCTTGTTTCTATATATGTGTCCACCCCATTTACTATGAAGAGTCATAAACAAATATTGTTAGATACTAACATAAAAATCTATGTAGTATATTATATTTTATTAAGATCCGATTTTTCAATCGCCAGATAACTTTTATCTGACGAACATCTTTGACGTTTTCACAGCATTTGAATAGACAATATGCCAAACGGCCATATTTATTCCTCAGACAGAAGTTAAATGACGATTAAAAAATTAAAACATTGAATTGGCACTTAAGATCAAATTTCCAAATAGTAAAATTACACTTTTTAACTGATTGTGTCAAAACAGTGAATTAAAGATTCAGATGTGATAACGATAACAAAATAAAATGCATACAAAAAATCAGATCTTTACTATAGTCGAAAACATCTATCAAAAATGAAATTATTAACAAATTTATATTTTGTTTGTCATTTGCGTCACAAATTCCGAATCTATACACAAAGAACTTTATATGAAAGAGTTTTCAGAATATTCAAAATGTATCAAAGAAGAGTTGTGTCTAGTTTCCATGCAGCCTGTGCAGACAGCCACTGGACCACGATATTGTGAAGTTACGATAGAGCATTTTACACCTTATTTCAATACAAGTTAATGTCAGCACATGCGCTCGACTAAAATTGGTATATCTGACGTCTCATTTTAATGTATCAATGTGTCCCTTTCAATCCGAAGCTTTTATTTTAAGATTTTACAGAAAAGGTTAATCTAAATAAAGTTATATGAGAATATAGATTGTATAGGTTTTAATTAAAACTATTTTTTACCGGAGTTAAAATTAAATAAATCTGTTTTCTTTTTAAATACTTTAAGAATTTCTGTAATTCACTTTGGCACTAAATTTGATTAAAATTTCAGCAAGATATCTTTAAAACCGTATCCATATTTTACAGAATTACAACCGAAAAAACTACATAATAAACATTATAATTGACAAAAGTTTTATTTATAGTCTACAAAAATACTTATTACTTAAACCAATATCACTGAGAATCTAATCAAAAAAATCTAACTCTACATTTTAAAACAAACCATTCAAACCAAATAACAAAGTCCAAAAACATTAAAATCTTAACTTAGGTAACTGCACCAAAGGTCGTATTAATCCCAAATCATGCTATCATAATATATGCACTTTCGACTTTAACTCTCATAACTAAGGTTGGATTCAGAATGCACTGGATATTGGTCCAGTGCGCATGTCACGCCGTAGCGGCAACGCGCGGCTCTCGATGCACGCTGCGCTACGCTCCAACGTCACTTGCGATCTGTGGGAAGGGCAGATAGCACCCTCCTACAGATCACAGGTCTGTGAAATTAAATTGAAAATGCTTTTACGCTTGGATTTGAGTATTTCTCTGTTTCTTTTTGATTTTTTATTTGTTTTTTTTTTTTGCGTGCTTTGTTTTAATAGACGATACTGTTTTGTGTATTATAATTTGAAATTATTTTTTGGTGAAATATTGTTTAAAAAAAAAAATTTTTTTAAATGTTTTCCAATGATAAATTGTGAATATAAAGATGAAGAGAAAATAACACTTAGGATATGATAATAAAAATCGATATAATTTTTTTTTAGCTTATTTGGGTTTTTTCCTTTGCAATGTTGATGAGTTAAGTAATTTATTAAATATGTAGATTAAATTTTAGTGTTTTTAAAATATTATTACCTTGAATAGAGAATTTGAAGGTACTACAAGATCAAAAATAAATTACAAGAACAGTGCCCTGTGGGACTCCAATAATTTAGTTACTCGGTGAAAGTGCTACTAACGTGTTATATATGTTTTGTCTAAATGGTTGATTATAAAACTTAATAGGAATCATGCTTTGGAATTATTAAAATCAGGAATCCTCTAACCGGTAAGTAAAAACTAAACATTTGAACATGAACAACCCAGTGAAACGCTTTGGATAAATTTGAATGTGAGTTTTGGAACACAATGGCATCCGATCAAGTTTCAAAATATACTGTTTTATCAGTTATATGGATGTTCATTTACTTACAACTATCATCTTTTGCCAAATAGAGCTTATCACCACCGTTTATCTTTCTTTTTCGATTATAGAAATACAAAAAAGTATTACACTGACTAGTTTCAAAGCTGTCTAAGTTACCTGTACGTGTTCGCCTAAAGGGTTTTCTAGGACGAAGGTTTCAACACCACCTTAGATTTCAACTAAAAGAGTTTTCAAAATACATTAGCTTGAGCCCGATCCTCAACTCCCTGAACTCGTATAAAATTAATAGTATATCGGTCTTCTGCCAACTTTAAAAAATGTAAATGTAATTTAGTAATGTAATGTAATATGTGACAAAAAAAACTTACCTTCAAGCCAGAAAAAGATAATATTCACACACGTAACAGTTACGACAATTATCCAATAAAAAAAACGTATTTACACGAACAGAAAAATCATGAACGTAAAATATCGCAAGAAGAGAAACTAAACGAATTCGTATCACGGAAAGGTCAAGGCTACAATTAAAACCACAGACGGTTTAACAGAATCGAAGAAGTTGCGATACATTGCCCGCAATATTATGAAACTCTTGATAGCAGAGCTGCAGAACTCCTCAATGTAATGCAACTGGCAGATATTGCTCGCGTCGTCAAAATAAGTCTTAATTCGGCCAGACATGTTATTTGTGTGATGTAAGAATATAATCGGTGCAATTCAGCCGAATAATGGGTTAACGACCTTTGACAGTCGAATTCAAATGTCAAGTAGTTTCGTATAACAATTTTGCAAACTAGTCTGAAGTTTATTAGTAGGTGGCGTTAACAAAAATTACAATTGTGTCAGAATGTTACATAGCATCAGAGTAGTCACGAATTTAAAACGTCATATGAAAATGACATTACTTTTTGACAAGTGATTACTATTGGTCTTGGTAGTGAAGCTCAATTTACAATACAAATGATGATCCCTCGTGAACGAATGATCGATTGAATATCAATTACGGTATCGCCGATCAACTATTACCAATTTTCGAGGAACGACGTATAAGCTACCGGTTGCTTCGATATCCGATATCCAAACAAGTGAAATCGCTGGCAAAACTGGGACAGCAATTGATACGTGCTGACAAAACCCCAATCTTCTTAAACTCCTTGTGAATGTACTTCAAGTGTGTCTAAGTTAGGCTATTCCAAGAGAGTTTGGTTGATGTTGAACCTGTAATCAGAGTCTAACCCACCTTTAGGTCTAAATCGTGGCTTAAAACACCCTTGAAAAGTTTCAGGTTGGTCGAACTCCTCACAACACTTTTATTCACCGTCATAATTAATTTTTACTCTTACAAATTGCAAAATACATTATTCCATGTCGGGATTTAAACCTACGACTTGACCTACCATTGTCTTGGCAATCCCACGGCTACACTATACCACAACTACAACAGGCTTAGTCTCTAGTAGTAGGTAGACTGAATAATAGCATATTTAGTTATTCAAGACGTGTACTGGCATCACATTCATCACTATGCCATTTGTATGCGTTGTAACATGGAGTGCTCACATTTGTGGAGTTACGTAAATCATTACATGGTCTCCGAGTTTTGGGAAGGCATGTAAAGGGCCGGCGACACTATCGAAAAAATTCGACTGCACGGATAGCCGGTTGAGGTCACCAAGCCAAACCCAACGCGACGTGCGAGGGCAAGCATTTGCGTTATCCACGAATGCTTGTTTCGAGTCTGGGTGTCTTTGTGCATGTGACTTGAATGTTTGTGAAAAATTCCTTAGTGCGGGAGACGTTATTTTTATTTTTTATATGCTCAAATGCCATGGTTTGTTGAAATTGCAGACCCTCAAACATTCATCACGTTTGAGGGTTGTTTAAATCTTACCGCGGCTTGATACAAAACGGAAAAAGGAAGGATCATGGGTGGGATTTATTCCGTAACATTTTGACACTCAACCTTAAGCGGAAGAAAAAGAGCTCTCATACCAAACTGACAAAAGTTAAATGTACCAAATAACGAATCACAAACACTTGAATTTTTGACAAACCTTTGTGGATGATCAAACTAGTTTGAGTCAAGCAAAAGATGACGTTTTTTATAATACTAATTATCTCTAAGATCCTTTATCTTAGGATAAAACGGGTTTCTCGTAAATGGCCTTAGTATTACATCATATTTCTTGTAACGATGTGCCTGTCTGTCTGTACAAATTTTCTGTTGTGGCCTCTCTAGCACGACAACGTTAGCGTGCGTGAGCGCATTATGCATCATGATGCGGTGCATGGCATGAGAATGTAGATCACCAACTTCACTGCCAAGACGTAATGCTGTAAAGCCTTTTGGATATCACACTAATTATTATGAATAAAAGGTTATGGGTAAGTTCGTGTGTGCGTATGTTTGTCACCTGTCTACTGCTAAACCGGTGGACCGATTTCGATGAAATTTGGTATGTAGATAGCTGAGAACCTACTTTATCCTACTTTGTAAAAGGCGGGTAATGTTTTATTTTTATTTTTGTAGCTTTTACCAAAATAAAGGCTCGCGAATCGCAAGCAACAGCTTATTTCATTATTCGTCAATTAATTACCATTAGTCCCCATGTTTGACATAAGCATCGGAGTAAGAATTAAAGAAGCCACAGGTTTCATACAAGCATTTCTAAAAAGTGTCATCACACATTACCCTCCACATATGACGCAGTCGGTTAAAAAAAACCTAAATGTATCGTTATCCGTCCATCCGAATCTCTTAATAATGCACAACGCCAGCTCTCGGATGCCCGGTGACTGTATAATTAACTGAGAGGTGTCAACTGCATCAGTAAGTATTAGAAATCGTATTAAAACCCCGAAAACAATGTTATATGACACTTGATTACGTTTCCCGATTAAATACTTTGTAGGTTAAGCAACGCTCGCCGAGGTCGGGAATTGGATGGGTGACCGTAATATTCTGCGTTTTTTTTTTATGCTGATTATAAACAAATTGTATGGAAATAGCAAGAACAATACTGCGTTTAATTTCACCTTTAAGTGTCAAAGTGTCATTGTGAACATCGTATTATGTTATTAAATATGTATTTTTGTTTAATACACTAAAATAATTATGAAATATCAGCACGAAATGAACCACTGCTACACACAGGCCTCTCACGAAATAGGGAAGGTTTAAGCATTCATCACCACGCTAGCTAACTGCAAGCAATTTCAGCTTCCAATACTACTAAAAATTATTTTTCCAATCTAAGATTTCCTTCCCTTGAATGAGATGCTGCGACGAACTGGATGCATGCCACAAAACATGGAAAGAAAAAGCAATAGACCGGACAGAGTGGAAAAACCTAAGGGAGGCCTTTGCCCTGCAGTGGAACAGTAATGGCTAAATTAAAAAAGCCACATTAATATCCACCTACGTTAGGATCAACCCCTTGCCTCGTGCGTTCAAATCAATAACTCCATACATGAAACTACAATGACCTATATCTTACTAAACATATTATTATCTCGCTAATGACGTATGAAAAACATTTAAGTTTCATACTCACCCCTTCGTAATACCAATTTAATAAGAACATTAATCTGCTGCAATAAGAGCCATTTTCCCTTAACAAAATCGTCATCGGTCTTCGTGTGCCAAAATAAGCCGTTTAAATCCATCTGACGCAACTAATTGATATAAAAAAACTTGAGCTCAAATCACCCGTCATGATGATGTGTATTAAAAGCAGCATTCAGATTCTGCGGGAATGTTATGCGATTGATATACATCGCTGGCGATGTTATATCGCTTTTGTGAGTAGGCCTGTGTGGCGAAGTAATGTATTAAAACGTGCGATGTTTCTCGCATTTTCTAAATGATTGTTTAGTGTTACAAAATGTCATGTAAAACGTCGCATTGACCTAAAAGTCGCAAGTCATTCCACTTACTAAGTATACGATGTTAACATACTGACCTACAGTATTTGATTGTTTTTGTGGGTGTGTGTGTTATTAAACTTCTTCTAAACGGTTGGATCGATTTGAATGTTACTTTTTGAAAGAAAAAAAAAGCATTAATTCTCTGCTATGACGCTTATCGCATATAGGGCATAATACAGACAAGCAAATATACATTCAAAACAAAAGTACATGTTTAAAACAATAGAAAAGCACAAGATAGGCCCTCGCTCAGAATATGCAGTGAAAAAAATGATATTATTTCATAATTATTATTATTTTATCATTTGTCAGTCAGTCACATCATTTGTGGGAGAAGTCAATTTTAGGGGGTGCTGTAAGCCGGTCTCCTGCCTCAGGTGTAAAAGGTAAAGAAAAAATATCCGCTTTCGACAAAATTGAGTAAAAAGGGGAGACGATTTTATTAAAACATTAATTAAAAAAAGAAGCAACAAAATCTGTTCATTCAATCCGAAAATCTGGGCTTTAAAAAATAAAACAATACACCAACGAATTCAGAACCTCCTTCTCAGCTTTTGAAGTCAGTCGCAAATACGTAAAGATTATTCTTTGAAACTCTACCTAATCGACTTAAAAAACTTCTTGAACAAAATACCCTACTTTATTTTACTATTGGGAGCTGATTGAAGCCTGTATTACAATCAGATTTGCTGTTCGATCGCGCAATAATTGCTTGTTACGTAACATTGCTACACCATGTTACATTAAGTGCAAGTACACATGCGTAACAGTGCCCGATAGTCATCGGTTTACGGGATAATTACTGTGGACAATCGGCCGCCGAGGTTTGGTACAAGTCAGTCATACTCGTACAGGCACAAAAAGAAAACTAAAGGGTGGTGGAATAAAGCATAAACAAGCATGAGCATGTTTTGCAGTTTTAAAGTTCGCAAATTCGAGATAATCGGTGACATAGTCTTGATAATACAATGATACTTATGTTTTTAGCAACAAAAGCTACTGATCCAAACCTGAAAAACTGATGACATATGATACGAAATAGCAGATAGTTTAAGTTAGACAGAAAAAGGATGAACGAGATCGTTTCATCCCATCCGAAAACATGGTTCTCCTCCTTTTTGGAGTCGGGTGTAATTTTTTTATGACAGAATTTAAATTTATAAGCAGGATCTTTTGGTGTATTTAGTGTATCGATTTAAAAAAAAAACACACCCGTCTATCAAAACTAATTTTAATATATTTTTTCCTGACATTTTTTACCATACAACAAAAAACCAAAAAACCAGAACTAATCCCACATAACTAGAAATAAAATCTTAAATACCTCTTACAGGGAATAAAATACTCCAAGAAAAAAAAAAGAAAGAAATTGTAACGAAAACCGCTCAACCTAGTCTAGTATTAAAACCTCTTTATGGCAATACCCTAAGGTCACATTCGTAACCAAACGCCCGCGCCCGACGTTACACTGCGCCACAATAATTACGCTATGTGTGTCATGTTGTAAACAAAATAAAAAATAAACTCTCCATCGTAATTAGTTGACCAAATTCTTAATGAACGCAATCGTGGAATTGTACGTGTGTATGTAATGTGTATTGCACGGTTCGGTGGTTTTGTTTTCGTGTGGAATTTTCTATATATATACTTCATCATCGAACTATGTTTTGATCGGCTTACAGTCCAGCTAGCAGCTAAGTACCAGTGTTTTACAAGGAGCGACTGCCTATCTGACCTCCTCAACCCAGTTACCTGGGCAACACGATACCCCGTGGTTAGACTGGTTTTCAGACTTTCGAGCGTGTAACTACCCGTAACGATTGTTAAAAATGTATTACCAGCCGGGATTTATAATTTAACGTGCCTTCCGAAACACGAAGGAACTTGTTATGACAAAGATGGTCACCCATAAACGGATTAATCATGTCAAGCGTAACTTAACCTGTGATCGGAAACCTCTATTTTAGAATGAACTTTGAGAAAGAAAATTTGGCTTTATTTTTTCATTTAAAATAATCAAATATGGGTAGGTTAAGCATGTATTTGGGATTTTTAAGCGGTGTTTTTTAATGGGGATGAGGTGTCTACATTTCATCCTGGCATTCTCTCGGAAACAGGAACCACCGCGCGCTGTTAACTGAAGTCCACGCGGACGAAGTCACGGGCAAATAGCTAGTATAAAAAGGCTAGGCTGTGTTACAGGAGCTAGTGTCTAAGTATAAGATAGGTAATATAAATAAGAATTTATGTAATATGTATAAATAAGGAAGAAACTCAGCTTTATTAATGCGCTCTTTTTAACACCTGGGTCCCGATTCTGCTTTTTACAATGGCCGATGAATGAATGACAATTGGATTAAATTTGAAACTATTCCTATTCTCTTATTCAATTTTCCAACACAATAATTGGATATTAATTGTATTGTATTGTAATTCCAAATATTGCGTCGGAAAAATGCTTAGAATATTACGAATTTAATTCAATTTCCATTTTGAATATCAGAATTGAGGCCCGGGTATTATAATACATACTGTTTATAAGTCATAACATTTTATATAATATGTGCAAA
>NW_020799820.1:0-21251 GCF_003590095.1 Trichoplusia ni
TTCATGAAAGATGACACATACAAAATAGATTAATTCATACTATAGTTTTAGATAGGTATACCGATTTTATGTCCCATGGGATCATTTTCGATATATAGGGGCGGGCCCACGGGCAACAGCTAGTATTTCATATTATTACTTTTTACTAAAACAATTGTAATGCTAATAATGTTTTTGGCCTATAAATAAATCTGCTACCGAATTCTCTGAACGATTAACATACATATAGGCATGGGGATAGAAGGGTCAACATAATATCTATGCAGGAGTAGGGAGAGGGGGAAGAGGAGTAAATATATTGTGTAAGAAAAAACTAATATCCTAAACAAAGGTGGAGGCATAACAAAGGTAGTGTTTACATTTCTTATCCGGCTTTGTATTAACTTGGTACAGTCAGCGACATAACGGTTACACTATCAGCTTTGACTACATTTCTGCAATCGTTAACGTTAATAAAAAACGCTACAATATACGAAGATGACAGTTGAAATAGGACAAGACAGATAAAATAAAAAAAACTTATCGTTGGAATTATTAAAAAATTACAGTAATATTATAAATGCGACAGGCATATGTGTGTCTGTGTATGTTTGTTGCCTCTTCATGTTCATATTATAAAGCTGAACAGATTGCAATGAAATTTGAGCTGACACCTTCCACAGACACGTAGGCCATCTACAAAGAAATAAATAATAATAACTACTTTAAAATGGGGTAATTATTTTGCACTTTTATCGGCATACAGTCGGGGGCAGCCTGATATAATACAAGATAATCGATGAGTAAATAATTACGCACTTTAAAAGTTATTATAACTAATAAGTAGTTATAAATACAAATGTCACTTTGTTCATCGATTTCTGTTGCTGATATTACTCTGGTCTTCCGTTCCTTAGTCCTTGTAATAACACAGGCATCAAGAAAACACATTAGGTACTGAGTGTCCCCATTTATAATGTGCAACGAGGGACGGACATCACATGTGCCTTTATTAAATATTTACATTCATCATTCATTCATTCATCATCAGCCTATCGCATTCCACTGCTGGACATCGATAATATTTACATAACACGATATTTTACTTTTTCGGAGAATATAGAAAATATTCTTGAAGTTTAAACAAATGGAGTTAAGTAGGAATATGTGTATGTTACTTGAACATGGTTTGATTTACTTTAAGAATAAAACAGTTGTTGTTTTGCAGGACAATATACTTTTTTGGAGGACCCTTTTCGTTTGCACTATTGCAAGGGTATAAAAGATGGGAGATAAAGACCAGAACTAAACATAAGATAAAATATTAAATAAATGAAAATCTCTTGGCTGTTGAAGCTTTTACCCTGCAACTTTTGAATCGCTTTACCAATTTTTATCAAACATGTCAAAGAACACTCGCTCATATGTAATTCACCTTTAATACAAAGCATATTGAAACCAATCCGTTCGGGCGCTACAGACAGGAACAGAACAGGCCACAGACGGGAAGATAGACCAAAACGACAAACTTATAATTCCCGTCTTTTTAGGGTTACAACATATTATTATACAACCCATAAGAAAACAAAATCGAATCGCCTCCGAATCGCCAGACCTAAAACTCCTCACAATTCGTACCTCGGAGAGGACAAACTAATAAAACGGCGGACAAGGGGAAGGCAGAGACGCGACGCACGTTATGTTAACCGGACGTCACCCCTGGTACAGTCGGCAAGAGAAGTCGCCTACATATTACATGTTATTGTTGAATAATGTGTACGTTTAGGGTTGGTATCAGGGGACTAGTATAGGTTGTATGATAAAAGTCCATATGAAAATTTTGTTAATATAATCAGATTTTTTTTTAAAACAACTCCCGCACTAAGATATTTTATTCTCTGTATCGCGGGGGTTTTACAAACATACAAATCACAAGACACCCAGATTCAGAACAAGCATGTGTGGATCACACAAATGCTAGTCCTACGCAGGGATCGAACCCGCGACACATAAGACAATATTTTGAATATACTAGTTGTCAAACCAATTTTGTTACCTAATACAATATCTCAGTAGTTTTCAGACCTCATGGTCTATCACCACGTCTTAGAGTAATATATTTTTGTCGTGTTAGCGTGACAGTGTAATACACGGCGTAGAGCGGTATCTCTTTCCCACACCCGCAACGATATTACTTTAAGTCGCCCCCGAAGATTGAGTTAACTGACTTCTGTTGTTGACCATATTGTGACGTCACGAAGTACATTTAGGGTAGTCCGAGAATTAATAAAGTTGTTACATGGAAGTCTTCGTGAGGTCTTTACTATCCGGAAATATGGTGCACTTACCAGCATGGCGACTGTTGTAAGCAGTTGAGGAAAAACAGTCTTACTACTTATATGTGTGTGTCAGTTTTTGACTATAGCTGTAATATTTTATTCCATAAATATTGTTTAATCAATAAAAATATACAACCGACTTCAAATCAAAAACTACTCAGCCAAACTTGGTGACATGAGCCAAACTTTATGAAAACAAATGACAACTGAGGTATAGTTGTCATTTGTTCTCATAAAGTCAAATAAAAAAAACAACAAAATCGGTTTTCACGATCCAAAATTCAGAGAGTGCAACACAATTTTTTTTTACAAAATACAGACGAATTGTTAATCTATGTTAACGTTGGAGGTTAACACAAACATAAACGACAATGTAATTACGTCTAGGGTTTGACGGTCTATCAACTCCTAATTGAATAGGCCAATCAATCAATAATTGACACCTCCTATCGCGAACATAATTACCAATTACCCGATGATTAAAACTTCGAAACCTCGACGACGCTTCTAATTATCCAACAAATCTAAATAAACACAAAATTCTGAAGCAAACAAACACTCCGCAAAACCGCTTAACAATTTCAATAATTTTACAAACACAAATGTAACTTTTCCAATTTTGGTCGGCCCCGCATACTGAGCATACATCAATATCATGAATATTCATGCGCAGGCATCGAACCGTGTACTATCACGCGGCTCGCCCATGTTAACCAGATAAATACGTCTTGTACAAGGGATGGAGTTTTTGGGATACATCTGTATAAGTATGTGGAAATTTTGTGTAAATTGGACCAAGGGGAAAAATTATGAGATTTTGATATCATTTTTCATATAGGAAAGTTAATGTAGTCCAAAAATATCCTTAACTGTACTATTTCTATGTGCACTTACTTTTCAATTTGTGGTTACAGTGATCCTGTATTTATCCTGTCAATCTCAATTGCACTCCACACCTCAATACTGAATTGGTATTGTAGTGAATTTCCCTGTATTGCACAGCCAATTGAATCGCAAATTGATACACCTAATACCAAACTAAATCAATTACAGCAACGGGCGGGCAGTCGATACAATTAGAATTGTACATCCATATTCAAACCCAAGATCAGATACTGGAGATATTATGTTTTCATTCATCATCATTCCCCTGCCCTTATCCCAATTATTTCCATGCTTTTCGATCAGCCGTCATCTCACAAGGAACATACACTCTTTGCAGCCATATTGTCTTTCACACAATCCATCCATCGTTTCTTTGGTCGTCCTCTTCACCTATATCCATATATAAATTATGTTTTCATTGTTCCAAATATTTAATATCACAGATACGTGTTCACATAATGTTATCAGTATCCATATTTCCGTCGCTTCGGCTTGATATAACAAATGTGACCATCTGTCACGCTGCGTGATATATGCAGGCGACGTGACGCGCGCCGTGTCAACTATCTAACTGACTGACACTCGATTATGTGTATCTTTGAGTGTTATATAAATATATTAGGTTTTACGGGAATGTTTTGTTTTATTTGAAATACATCTCTACTCTTGGTTATTTTTTTTTAATATTTTCAGACTAGTATTTTTTAGAAAATCTTCTTTTAGAACTTACTTTAGTATCTTTCAGAGAAATTGAACACTTTAAAATGCGATGACGCAATTCCACACCATCAACAACTATATTCATTCTGCATTTAAATACTCAATACTCAATAATTTATTGCGTTCCATAATGTACTTGAAGGTCTTAAAAATATACAGAACCATTAAGGAGATTCCAGTGAGTTTCAACTTTTTTTAAATCATTGTCCTACACCAGTGTAAACTGTTGGGTTATAAATCTGGTATTCACAAACCAATCTTTTCGTCTCGTTCCCAATGATTTGGGGTCCACGCTTGCACAGACCAATCGAAAACTATTTTGGATAACAACAAAATATTTTGGTTTCCATTTGTTTTTGATGTCACGAAATTTCGGACAATTTAGGCAAGAAAACTGATGTTTCACGAAAAAAACAGGAATAATCGTCAAAATATTTTAAGAAAACATTTTTAAGTTGGTGAAAACTACAATAGAATATATGTAATACTCTCCGAGATTAGGACGTTTATTCAAACAGACGGAGCAAGGGGATTTCACTATGTGTAGTAAAGATTGTTTGTAAAGGCTCAAATGCAAACATTCGCTTGGGAGTACAGTCATGCGCGCTCTGCAAACAGGAAGAATCGCAAAGGGTTTCGTTACAGTAATATCATCTTTTAACTGTCCCAAGACACATTGAGGATCTTTCAATATATCGGAGCAAGGAACCTATTCAAAATATTTTCGTAGCAACCTCCTTTCTCATTGAAAGGAAAGTGTTAACACAGAACAGCGCATTAATTTCATTCTTAGAGTTTGTGTGTTTGGTAAAATAAATGGAATTGATTCTTAAAATGTTTTTCATCGATAATTATAATTTTTCCTGTGTTATTTTACAGTCCAGATGATTAACCAGGATATAATTGTTCCAGGTCAACGGCTCGTGGGGTCTGCCCGCGTTCGTCTGTGACGTATACATAGCGATGGACGTCACATCGTCCACGTCCAGTATATTCAACCTCGTCGCCATATCTGTTGATAGGTAAGTACCCTGAACAACTGTATGTTGTGCAACAGACAGAAATTTTGAGACTATTTAAGAATTCAGGGTTAGCTCAAGAGCTTTTTTTTGTCGTGAAATTACGTTATGTAGATTTTGAGGAAAATGCACTTTAACTTAAAGGTATTATGAACCGTAAAAAACTACTTAAATTCACATGTGTAAAGGTTTTTATAAAAACATCGAAATAGTGTCGGTTTTTAAAATCAAACCAAAGGCTTACAAACAAAATTATATATATACATATATCTACCGTAAAAATTTTGCACTGCCTAGGGTAGCTCATATTATCTTAATTTTATATTCAGATTCTTAAACGGCCTCACGTTTACAATTTAAATGTTATATAGCCAAACCAAACAGGGAAGCAGTAATATAAGAGGATCAGACAAATATTTGTCCCATTGGGGGTATAGCCCACAATCCTTATCAGAAAGCTGAGCACGTAAACTAACCTTTGTGTGTAAAGGCCTGTGCCCTGCAGCGCGGTCCCGGTCACGAATGATACTGGCAGATGTTTGTGAAGCGGCTTTCAGACTTTTAATGTACATACCCAGTATCCATTGCCTTTGAAAAGTATTTGCTAATAACGTGGACTTGAAAAGGTACTCTTTCAGGTAAAGGACGGTTTATCCGAAAGTGCTCGGAAATTAACGTTGTTACCTGGATACTTCCCTTACAAAGGGCTTTTACCTGAAAAATCGGAGGTTTATAAAACGTAAATTTAAAAGATAGATTAATAGATCAGAGCATATTTGCCATGTAATGTGCTATAATTGTAAAATGATGCAACGATTTACTCACGCGTACTTATCGGGATTGTCCGACTCGGCAATTTGACTAGCGACCACGCCGCGTCACCTCATTATTAAGCACTCCGGTTGGGTCCGAAACTAGTCTGGCAAGCCCAGTTGCAAATTACAAGAAAAGCTATTGCTCTACAATGTGCCATTAATTTGTAAAAATAAAAATCTGATCTCGGTTTTATATCCAACCAGGTACATCGCAGTAACTCAACCAATCAAATACGCGAAGCACAAGAACAACCGTCGCGTTTGGTTCACCATTGTCCTGGTCTGGCTGATCTCCGCCGCCATCGGCGCGCCCATCGTGCTCGGCCTCAACGACACTCCCGACAGGAACTTCGACGAGTGCCTCTTCAACAGCCAGAACTACGTCATCTACTCCTCTCTTGGTTCCTTCTATATCCCCTGCATCATGATGATGTTCCTTTACTATAATATTTTTAAGGTGAGGTTCATATTTTGCTGTCTGTTAATTATGTCATTTTTAATTCTCGTCATGTGTCTAAGAAAAAGTTATATAATTATATTAATTTATCAAATATTTGGCTCAGACAGCTAATAAAAGCAAATAAAAAATATCTTAGTCGCAAGAAAGATTATCACAAATTAATTCATAATAAAATTAGAGGCTTATACGCCTTCTGGCCGAATTCAAACTACTTGAGAATGGATCTAAGTCAAGTCATATTCCTTGTAATTAATTCACTTCATTAAATCGAGACAAATTAAATCAAAACTAAGCATAATAATTCCAAAGCTAATCATAATACATAGTGTGAGGCAGATGTGTGTTGCGTAACATAAATGTAACATAATTTGTCTCGTGGCACATTTAGATCATCCACAACTTACTCTGGAATTGCTATAGTTCCCAACAAACAAACCGAACTTAAAATAAACAAACTTTGCCAAGAAATAATGTTTGTCCGACTAAGTTGGAACATCACGAATACGCGATATAACCTAATGTAATTATAGACAAAATTCGCTCCAATGGTGAAGAAGATTTTCAAAATTCTTACATAGATCTATTGCAATAAATCAATTATAGTTGTTTTGGAATGCACAGTCCATAAAAAATCTCATGTGAAGATATTGATTATAAAATACAATAGCTATAATCATCAATTTCAACAGGCTTTAAGAATACGAGCAAAAAAGCAGAGAGCAGCTAAAAAACCTCCAGTATCTGGTGACCCCACTACTGGAGCCACTACAGCGGTGGTGATAGAGAATGTTGCGCAGACGAGGCGGCTGGCGGAGACCGCACTGCATGACGACAGACCCACTAACACTGGTTCTGGGAGCAATGAAGACGATCATGAAGACAGGTATGGAATACCGACCCTTACAGATGTATCAGTTCATAAAAAATGTAGACCTAACATACGTTTATGTCTCTTTGATATTGTGTATGATAATTATGTAAAAAGCTGCAAAAATGTTTTAATCTAAATAACGTTGGCATGAGTCTAAAATTATAGCTTCCTGAATCATATTAGAAATTCAAGACCAAAAGATTCACCAAAAACATACAAAAATTACTATACACATTTTTATAGGTAAACAATGAATTTCATATTCTGGCCACGGGAAAATGTACACAAATAAATAAAAGGGCCTAAAAAGAAAAACCAATAGCAGTAAATAATAAAACTCTGACCGCGGCTGGTAATATTATAAGACATGGTATAATTAATGAGCACAGTTTCCTCGTGGGTACCAAACTTAAACTGCTAGATTAGCTGAACTTTTTTGCGTCGATGGACTCAACTTTTGTCCTTAACGATGTTTTGGTAATTTACTAATTTTGGATTTGTACTGTTTCTTACTTAGTTGTGTTGTGTTCTTAATCACCAGTCAGTAATGTGTTTTTTTTTTCACCATTTTTCTCTACTACTTACTTCTACTTCTTTATGTTTTGTTTCCATATAACTTTATCATAATTTTACGAAATGAAACTCAGAATAAAATAATAGTAGCAATCGTTTAAATTTAAAATTTAGTATTATGTTTAATTGCCTATTATTTTCTTTAGATATAATATGGACTTGTTAATAAGATAGTTAGAAGATACCGTCTAATTTAAATAATTTCATGCCAGACAGTTCTATATTAACAAAGTCTTGTTAATCCATGTTACCCTAAGCATTGCGCTTAGTTCAGCTAATGCCTTCTCTCAGGCAACACTCAATTATTCCTCCAAGTTCTTAGCTGCTAGTATTTTCTTTAAAACAAGATCTCAAATTACTGAAAGTTGAGTTTCAATTACCGTACCTTAATAATAAATGGCGTTTGTCTAGCACTGAGCCTGTAGCTCGGGTTTGTTGTAATTTGGAAATTAAATTCTAGTTACTCAAAAAAGATATTTCAAAATTTCTTCCAAGTTTTTGATATTGCGAAATAAATGGTTATTTATGAAGCAGGCAATTGTAGGAAGATTTAAATGGTGCTTGAGTTAAATTTTATGGACGGATAGCATTATCCTTTCGACTTTCAATCCATTTTTTTTTTAATGAAGTTGTTTGATTAAAAGTCAAGTCATTCTTCCTGTTCACTCATATTATTAAGGCTCTAATTTTTGGCTCATATTCGAACGATATTTCTGTTTAAAGTTTATTTACCTTGGGCACTAAGGCAATATAATACTCAGTTTTTTGGTTTCAATAATTTTGGACATTACTTGGTACAACATCACCATAATCAGTCAACCATTAACATAATCAGTGTTTTAGCCTTAAGCCCCGTTTTTTCAACTGTAATAGATTAAGAAGTCATGTAAGTTAATTGGGGCAGATTGGTTTTGGTATCGAACAGCCACTTAATCATGAGCTGATTCCGCGCCACAACCTGAGGCACTTTGTTGAACCAAACTTCTCTCTTCTTTCGCCTCTTTTAAGGATAATATACTGCAACGGTGATAACAAGGACCTATTAGCATTCGCTATCCTTTGACCTATCTGTCAGTCCTTTATCACGATATGTCCAATAACATTGTACTTTTTTAAACAGTTTCGACAAGCGGTCAGCGGACCTGGAAGCAGATGCTGATGACTGCCACGTCATCCCGAACGACAAGTCAACAGAGTTTATGCTGGCCACAGTCGCCGAGGAAACAGCCAAGTAAGATAAACTAATGAAACAATAACTAGAAGTACATTTAGCAAGAACTTGAGAGTACCTAAAAGTCTGAAAAGTTTCAAGACGCAAAATAGACAAATTTGGAACTATGTAACTTAAATATGAGTAGTGCATGTTTACAAGGTGAAGCCTCCTCAACCAATAGATACTCCTCTGTTAAATAATGTGGAATGAAGTTGCTCTTTATCATTATAATTAATCAACATTTCATTAAAAAACTTTTAATGATGAATACTTAATTTTCTTTAAGACATTGTTCCAATTGTCCGGCCTATGGTGTAAATGATAATCCATTAATCACTTGAATGTCTGTTAGGCTGTTGTTGTACCTAAAGCTAACGGCGTATGATCGCGAGATATTCAAACAAAACGGATCATCAAGGCATGTAAAATAAACAAAAATTCTGAGTCCATGACAGAACATACCTATTAATTTACATTTCAACAAAAAAAATATTACTAATACAAAGTTCCACTTAACAGCTACATATTAAAATTATAATTATGACGCTTGAATACAAGCAGAAATGTGGAATCTTTAATTTGGGTTTCATAATTAAAATTTTAGGCAGAACTTGCGAAAGATCTTTCTAATTAGCTTTTAACCAAAATAGTATTTTAGCCTACTAGAACCAAACTTTTGTTGAAACAACAAAGCAAAAATCCCAATTAAAATTAAAAGGATTACAGAAAAAGATTTTGAACCCTAAAATTAAATATTCTGCAGCACGCCCCGTTCCTTCCGACTTGCTTCATGCCTACAGTGTGACTCCGGCCTTATTGTCCCAAGTAATCTCAAAATTTCAACGGCTTCAAAAGGATTTCAAATGAAAGCATCTACCTATTTGTTTATTTGGATTACGAATTTAATTGGGAATTTAATTTTCTCCGCCAATTATATTTCACTCGCTTTCTCTACGTGCCCATGGATTTTCGCATGATTATGTAATAGAAATCTATAGTGTTGTCTCCTCTCGAGCTTCTTTGATAATGCCATGTCTCAAACAATATTTGGCTTTCAGACAAGGACATATACCTACGCCTTTATATTAGAGTTTCGAATAAGTGCCATGTATCTGAGGTATGGAAATGTTTGGTAGTTAGAGAAGTATGAGAGACCAATATACCTATGTTATATAACGATATTGTGTTGAAATACACTGAAGAAAACTTATAAACGCAGTTTGTTACCGCAGCATGAACATAAAGGTTTTACCAATGGTTTTTCTTAATCAGGTCGTAATAATGTAGAAAAACTATCGCACACATACTTGCTGTAGTAATATATTAAATAAAAACTAAACAATCTGGAATCTCATGATGTTAAGAATGATCTTAATGATATTCATTTTGACGTCGATTGAGTTGCAACAGAGATTTAGCGTAAAACTTCTTAATTATTACACATTAAGCTTCCAGTAGTTTATTGATTTTAATATAAGACGTTGGTGTCCCAGAATTAAACCAGGTAAATTCCGAGGGTGCTTGGCAGTAAATAGGCACCGCTACCTAAATTTGGGTGTCGTTAAAGTGACTGAAATTAGATTAAAGGTAGAAGTTATGTCAGCGGGTGTGTTCGTAAGATTCCAGAGTTTTATGACTTCAGTGCTGAAGATTCTTTTGACTAATATCTAATAATGATGACTGAGGGATCTGAAATTTAATTTTGAGGATATTTTTATTACTCTTGGGCAACAGTCATTCTAAAAGAGTACCTACTTCCTTTTTTCGAAAATATGTAATGTATGTTTTGCCTATGATAACAGTTTTTTTAAACGACAAAAACACTGTTATAAAAACAAAATGAACTATTAACAAAGAAGAGGTTAAGACCAGTGCAATAAAAATACAATTATTTTCACACAGTACTCCAAAGAGAAACGTCAAGTGCCAGCCAATTCCCGACCCAAATGGGAACAACGACTCAGGGTACGCGCCTTCCAACCTTGAGGACACGATCAGGGAGCACGTGTCCCCTCCTGGATCCCCAGGAATGAAAGACGCCACAGTTCTGAAGAATATGGGCTGTGATAGTGCCAAGTGGAAGAAGAATGGGAAGACTACGAAGCTGTCTGCAGATTCCAGGTACCGGCACAAAACAAAATTTTGGATGTAGTAATGGGCGATTAAAAGTAATCTATTGATTTCCTGCACATGAGTTGTTATTTTAAAGTTAACGTCAGAAGAAAAAATGGAAGTCAGTTATTTAAATAAATTCTCTCATTAATTAATTTTTCATCCTGTGTTAATTAAAACTTTCTCTTAGCCCTTGGATGAAAGTTTTTATTTTGATTCATTAAAACTATCAACTTTTGTAACACGACTTTTAAATGCCACTTCATTTGCATGTTGAATAAAATATTATTTTCCACTTCACATTAGCGTAATCTTATGGTAAATAAATGAGTAAAGAATATTTTCTTCTCTTTTAGAAATGTGTCTTTAGCTCTTCGCTCGGATGATGACGTGACAGCTAGTAATTTTGATCTTCGAGATGGCTCTGGGTCTAAGAAAGAAAGAAAGGCGAGTGCAGCGACTGCTCGCTTCACGATATACAAGGCAAATAAGGCCAGCAAGAAGAAAAGAGAGAAGTCTTCTGCTAAAAAGGAAAGGAAAGCTACTAAAACTTTGGCCATAGTTTTAGGTAAGTTGATAGAAAGGTATAGTTTAACCGAAATATTTCCACAAGTAAAAATAATTTCCCCATTGGGAAAATCACGAGGTATCCAGTAAAAAATAACTTTCTTAAATACATTTGTATTCCCAAAAGTTTGAGAATTCCAAATGGCAGTCGATTCATAAAATCGGAAATTTGCCACGTAAATGAACTTCGATTTCGTTTCTACAAGTACTTGTTGTTTATTTATTGTTCATTTACGTGCAAGTTACGTCGGCTTTTGATAAAACGGAATATAATCTAGAAAGAGCACTTATAGTAGCAGTAACACTACAAAAAGACTGAAATTTGTGTTCTGCCAGTACAGATGTTAGATACATTTTATCTTTCCAGGTGTATTCCTCTTCTGCTGGGCACCATTCTTTACGTGCTCTGTCCTCGGAGCCATCTGCGACAAGGTTGGCCTGTCCTTTGACCCTGGGGTCACGGTCTTCATCCTCACGACGTGGCTCGGCTACATCAACTCGTTCCTCAACCCCGTCATCTACACCATCTTCAACCCTGAGTTCAGGAAGGCGTTCAGGAAGATACTCCATTGCGGCACCTAGCCCGTGGACTATTTGGTCGTCTTCACACAGTAGATCTCGATTCGTTCGGAGATTCGATCCTTTCATATTATTGTGGATTATATTGGTATCATAAGTAAATCACTTCTTATCTTATCGAATGTTTTGATGAAATTATCATAGCAGCTTAGCTGAATGGTATGGCATCGAATTATGAAAACCAAAATGATCCATAATATATTTGAAAAATCTCCAACGAAATGTAGTGTTTTTCGTTTTCTAAGAGATCTACTAGACGACCAAATTGTACAAAAATGTACACTCCATATAAACTGTTTATAATTTAATGTGATAAATCAATAACGTGTCATGTGTTAGAAGTAGAACAATAGCATATCATGTGTAATTAAAAGAAATTTGTAATTTATAAAATTATAACTTATTGTAAAAATGTATTGGTATTGAATAGCTTGCTTATAGCTCATATTCTAGTCATCAGTATTATATGCCAAAGAATCTAGAAGCGATGTGACTAAGCTTTAGTTATTTTTAAGGTTGTGATTATTTTAATTTTCCAATTTGTCGCTGGACGTTTTTTTATCTGTAAAATACTGTAATTGTACAATCGACACCAAAAGTATTAGATATTATATTAAAATGATATTTTATAATTAAAATACTTGTATGTATACCACAAAAAGACAAAGTAGTGAAATAATTAAGCAATCCAAAGTATAACTTTTATTTCAATTTACCGAGCCTCTAGAAACTATAAGTTTTGACTAAATATTGTTTAATTGTATAAAATATTGCTGTTCTATACTCCAACCTATTAATACTTCTTGGTAAAAAGTAAAACTATTATGTGTTTAGTTGGCACTTGACTCCATGGGAGAAGGTATTAACTAATGTCGATCAATCACTTAATTTTATGTCATCTTTGTCTTGGGCTGTCTCTCTCATACCAAAGAGTGATGTAGAGACGGATAGAAGTTAAAGGACGATATGAAATTAAGTGCGGGGCCTACCTAAAACTGTTAAGGTCTGCAATTATCGCACTACACAGTGCAACACTGTTTCGTAACTATGTTACTGTGAACGCCGGCATATTAGTAAATCTTAAGTTTTACCAATAGATCTTAGGGTTTACACAAAAGAGTTCGTAAATGGAAGAATATTTTAAAAAATAACGAGCTTTTACCTAAATCTTGCGATTTAACTAAATTTTCATCATAATTTAGATAAAAAGCAAGATTTACCAAGTCAATCCACTATTTCACTTGGTAAATCTATGGTAAGTTCTCTGTGGTAAGTTCAAAATAATTGATGATTGGCAAATGGTTCGGATTTTTACCAGTGAGCGTTGGTAAATCTTAAGATTTATCGTAATTTGGCCTTCACAGTAACAGCTACAATAATATTGAAGCCGTGGTGGTAGGCCCTTACGATTGTAATGTAAGTAAAATTGTATTTTAATTGTTTTTCTCTCGCCTTTTCCGTCCACGCGTTATTCCCCTCTCACCCTATAGTTATTTAGTTGTAATAGATATATAATAATGTTAGATAAACTTAGTTGTACGGATGACAATGTCGACAGACAATGCACTGCGAGATTTGACATGGTAGAATGTAATTAATTGCCAAATAATTTATATGAATGAAAGAGATGGCAGCTGTGATGATTGAGACAAAGATACTCAAAAATCTCCGATCAGAGATTTTTAGCCATCCCCTTACAACTGGTATAAGCCAGTTGTAAGGGGATGGCTGGAAATATTTGTTAATGTACATTTGTTATATTAATGACAAAATTACTATTATAATATTAATTTCTGAACGCTAACCGACGTCAGTGTTCCGTTCGTTCGTTCTTACCGAACTAGTCAATCGCTGCTCATACGAAACACTAGTGGAAGAAGACTGGTCTTTGCTCAGCTATGGGCCATTACGGCATACGGGATAGTATTAATAATACATAATTACTTTTAATTTACAGATTCTGAACGATGCAAACTTATTTTGATTAGCAAAAACCTTGTCCTTTAAAGCCAACTTGATTTTTAGGAATCAGTTTTACTATCTCAAAATATCCTTGCAAAATAACAATTTTATTTTAACGTGAGTCAAAAATGGATGTTGATAACGTTTAACTATTTGTCGATTAGTGGGAAAGTGAAGATATTACATTATTAAGACTATGACGGGCATATCCATTACAACTTATTTAAAGTAAAAAGAAAATCTTAATCATTACAGCTGCCAAATATTTAATAGTACCTACCCATATATCATATCAATAATTGATTTTAAGAATAAACTAGCTCATTATTTTGTAGCTTAATAAATAGCACTATAGAAGTATTTGTGGCAATCAATGATCTTCCAGTATTATGAGAATTTAAACTTTCCTCCCACTTAGTATAGAAAGAATCTTTCCTTTATTATTTTTCTTTGAACTCTTACACTTAAGGTATTGAATCCTTGTGTCGCGGGGGGTTCCACAAACAGTGACATGCACTAAGACACCTATTTATTTTGTCCTAGCCATGCCATTTCAATACTAAGGATTTGGTTGAAAAAATATGATTTTGGAAAAATCTGGATCTCATTACGAAGACTCAAATAATTATTTTAGTTCGGAATAAAAGTGAATCAAATCCTATTTTATATTTAGTCTCTTGTAACTTTATAGTCGTAAATATTATTAACATAGAATGTTTTTTTTGCGGACTTCTAAAGGTGGATTTTCTCAATTCGTCGGGTTTTTTTTTGTTTTTAATGATTGTTACTTCAGAACTTCAGATTGTAGGAACCGGTTAAAATTATTTTTTAATTTAACACGAAATAGCTGTAATTTTAAGCATCATGTTTGGCTGAAAGTTTTCATTTGAAGTCCGTTGTACGTGTTTATTGTTAAAAAAATATTATCCTTGTTAGTAAAAAAGAGTAAGATCTTATTGAACGTATCGTTGATACTGTGGAAGCGAGACGCCTCTGTAAATTGTGTCGTGCAACGTCTTATATCCACTTACTATAAAAGGGTGGTCATAGGCCCTCGGTAAAACTCTCAAATTCGTTTGCTTAGAAGTAAATGAAATTAAAATTGATTTGAAAAAAATCAATATTGCCAGCCACAACATTTTAAAGTAATATTATTCTGATGTGGATAAGAGAGAGGACTCTTTTACCTTCCCTCTGTCAGACATCCATAACCACATTATTATTAGTTCAAGAGATCATATGTTGGCCATTTTTTTTAAGTTTTAGAAAAAAAATTGTTTCCAATTCCACAGTATTAGTAATGTACAAATCCTTGTATAAAAACCCACGCAAACGATGTAAAGTAATTTTAAGTTGCTCAACTAATTCTTGTGTCTATCGGCTCAATGTAAATTTGTTTAAGCAATATTATTAACGAAACAATAATGTTATATGTCTGTCTGTATCCCTAGATGATAAATGTAAAATTGTACATACAATGAGTGTACATGTATTGTAACAATCAACAGGGTTCCTTGCAAGAATCCATGCATTAATCGTTTTACCATACTGTTAGATAAAAAGTTTAAATAAAATATAAATATATATAAGACTTTTTGTCTATAGATGTACTATAATTATAGATAGAGATATAAATAATGAAATGTTATCCAGTTTCGGGCTTAATAGAACAGTTTAGTAATTGCAAGGTAGAAAAGTCTTTTCTTTCACTTTTCTTTTAAAAGATGTTTCTTTGAAAATGTAAATATCGCAATAAGTATTAGTGATTCATTTGTTGATCTGTTTTCTATTGCTGTGAGTGTCGTCAGTAACAATATAGCTGTCAGTATGTTGATGAATTTAACTCTTGAATTTCTTTTTAATAATATTAAAAAAATATAATTATAAACTTTTTGTTTCGCTTTGTAAAAGTATTCATAGAATATGTTTCATCAATAAAATAGCAGTATCAGTAACACATAAAATAAAAGCAATAAAATATAATAAATAAGTATATTGTTATTGACTGTACTCGGTGTGGAGTGCGAGTGTGTCGCGGGACAGACCCCGCGAGTAGCGTTTTAACTTTCTATGCGAAATTGTGATGATGATTTAAATATATTCTGTTTTTACAAACCATCGTTTTATTTAATGCCTTTGATCATAAAAACCTATTGGCTTTACCCAGACGATTACAGATTTTAACAACTGGAATAAACAGTGTTGTTTTTTGTCTAGCCTGTTATACTGAAGTTAATCTTGATCTAGATAGCTACCACGATATTTATAAAAAAACGATTTTTCTTCCGAATGCTTAAACGAACTAACGTATATAATAATGACTTAAACTATCATTTATGCACAGTTGTAATCTCTCAAGTAAACTAGATATATAAAAAAAATCTTAAGTTATCATTTTGCTCATCATTTACATATAGATAAAAATCAAAAGAGAAAGTAACAAGCTACTCAACATGAAGACGAACATTTTATTTGATAGTTGAGTCAGTAAATATGTCTCGCTACACCCCGTCTGTGCCACCTCTGCCTACCCCGGGGAAATACATCCAAGTCTGTTATGAATACAAAATACTCAAAACTTTTGGTCGCGCGAACTCAGAGAATTCCCGAAGCGATCAGAAATCTGAAGGAAATATGATATGCCAGTGATTTTTATCTGAATAATATCACTCCCCAAGCTATCGTTTTAGTTGAAAACATTGCTTTATTTCGTGTCATAGGTGAGGTTACAAATACAGAAGTGGTTTGTTAATAGTAATCCTTTCAAATCGTCTTTTTGATCTGACTTTTATGGTGTTTGAGAGAGATAGTCTTTCATATGCAAAGTTAATTGCACGCTGACGGTAAGTTCCAAAATGGGAGTGATATGAAGATTCGAGTGACGTTATTGCGACGCACGCTATTTCGAAAAATATTTACGATTAGTGTGGTACGCCAGTTCGAAAGTACATTAAGGCGAAAACGTCAAAAAATTTCTTCGTATCGAAATCCATTGTTGCGAATATCCTATTCCCATCTGAATTTGTCTGGGGATCGGAGCATCTATAGGAGCATCCTAAGTAATCAATTATATTAAATCTAATCAAAGCTTTAAATATCGAAACGAATCTACACCCGTTGTACTAAACCAATACATAATCATTAAGTTTTTACAAAATGGAGGTTAATTTTATTCTCAGTTGAGTCGCAACGCTATGGCAGTAGCAACGAAGTCTGTCCATTATAATTATAATATCCATACAACTTTCCAGTGTACTTGTAGCATAGGAACAATTAGCAAACAAAACGGTATCCAATCTATTAGCATTTCAATAAAGATACCTCATGTATCCCTTCAGTTATACAACGGGCACAATTATAAATTAACAACTTAGTTAACATACATATTAGATAGAGATTTAGGCTACAATTTACACCCTACCCTCTGGGGATTACGTCCCGAAATTGTCGCATTGTATGGAAATATGTAGGTATACCTAATGCTAGGGTCTGATTTACAAGTCTTTAGTGTATGGAGTTCAGGAATTGAATAGAAAGGCCTAGAATCTTAATTTAGGTTTAGGCTTAACTATAATTTTGAAGGCCTTGTAACTAAGCCACAACAACGCAAGTTGATTGAAGACAGGTAAAACTACTAAAATCGTAACTTATGATAAGGCATGCTAAATTATGAGTGTTGGCTATAATTTATACATCTATGATTTCCATGCCACGGGAGTTTCAGTACCTACTGGTTACAAACCACACTGAGTATATATACGTGATTCAGTAAGTACCTACTATGTCTAGACTAACGTGACAATTGACATTCTAAATGCGCTAGGAAAGAATCAAAAACTTGCTGAAATCACACCCAATGGAATTTACATAAGTTAGAAAAATTTGAAAATCAATTCAAATCAAAATTAAGTTATCTGAGATAAAACGAGAAACAAAATCATTTACAGATTTCCACTATCTTTTATTTGATAACCCTATTTGAGGTCTAATGTAATTATTTAGAAATCGATTACTCATTCATCTAATAGATGGATTACACAATTTTGTGAGGAAACTTTTTTATTTGTGATTAGGAAGTTTCTTCAAACACTGACTTGTAAGAAGGTCACAGTATATTAAAAGTAAATGGACTCTATTAAGTAAGCTCATGATTAATTTGCCGGCAAAATGAGTTCTTACGATAATATCACGAGTAATTAACTAAATAGGTTGTTAGGTAATATTGTCCTGAAAGATATTTCTTTATGTTTAATTTTGGATTTGAATGCTGCGATCAGATAACTGATAATTGTTCCAAGCTTTATTTAAAAGTGAGATTGAACATGGAACCTTATTTCATCGGAAAATGGTCAGCAAACTGAGCAAATATAATCAGGTTTAATAGTGAGTAGTAAAGATTCTGTCGCTATTTACTTTGGCAAAATCAAAGTTTAACACAGTGATAATAACGAGTATGTTATTATGCATAATTGCGCCAGCCAGATCACAAACCATTTACAGGAATAACAAAGCCATGGAAAAAAATGAAGTAGTGTTTATTCACTGCTTTATTTTGTTTCTGACGACGACAAATAGTAACCTAAATATCTAGGTACAATAAAAGATATATCAACCCTTCAACTGTCCACCATACAAACAGGTGTAATATGAACTGATAGGTAATTGTGCACGTGTTATATGTGGCTTATCAGAGCTAATACTTGGCATTGTAGGCGACACAAAGCGGCTCACACTACCAATACACTTTTATATTTTGTGAAGGTCTAAGATATAGGCGACAGCGGGATATGGGATATGCCAAAAAAAAATACAATACAGTTTAAATTGAGGGATGGACAAGGAGGTTTAGATGGATGAAGAGGCATGAGGAAGAAACACCAGATGATAGCGGTCAGCAAAGCTATACAGTCATATAGCGCGTCATAGCATGTTGTTTCACAAGGCAACAGAGAGGCTTCAAAAGTTCTTATTAAAAAATTAGGAATATATTGCTCAAAATGCTTTCTAGAGCTTTTATTATTGTAATTATTTTGAAAACGAAACCTTTTGTCATGAACATTGAACATTGTCTGAGGCCTGGTAGCACATTTTTTTCTTATCGATAAAGGAGGTTTCTATGTCAAATCAACTACTTTTATAACCGTGACGAAAAAAAACTGAAGTATGATATTTGCCTCGTTTGTACAAGTTCATCTGTATCCCGCTCTTCTTTCAACTTAAACCACAGGACACCACAGATAATGGGCGAGTTGTCTCGAATCCCGAAGTCAATTCCCGGCATATTGTCCGGACAGAAAAGGCCGGTCTGATCCCCTGAGACGCCGCTAAATGTACTTTTAGACAATTTTATTAGAAAATGTCTTCAAGTGGCTCTATTTAACTGTGTAGTGAAGTTGCAGCTGATAGCAGGTTCAATGGGATTCTATATCTGATTTATTGGCTGATATTAATAGTTTAGGTTTTTTAATGCTTTACAATCTGAAGCAGAGCAGTACCTACTGCCCCGCTTCTGCTCGGAGTATTCTTAAAAACCTAGCGCATGCTTTTTTGTGAATACAATTGATATTTTATTAGGTTCAGGTTTAACACATCTTTAAAATTTCAAGTGTGTCTAGAAAATACATGACATCCCGTTTGTTTCAAAAGATCCAGGGTAATCACCTTCAAACACATTTGAATAAAATAACAGTTACAGTTGCTCCCGTCATTATTCAATTGCAAAATATTAATAGCTTTGTCAAATATCTTAATAAAACAATCTCTCATCCGTCCACACGAATAAACTCATCTGGAGTTACGAAGCCTTGAAAGCGCTCGTCAAAATATTCAAGCATAACTATCTGCCGGCTGCAAATAAAAAAAAATACAGCATTGTCACAGCAGACTCAACTTTCCACAAATTTAACTTCCATCCACTTTCAGTGAGCGAAATAAAGCGCGCTTATTCAACGAGAGATGCAATTTAAAGTACTGCACAATTCCTTTCAACTATTCTTCAACTCCCACCACTGCACGCTACGGTACCGCTCAACAAATCCCCATCCATTGATGACACAACTTGAGAACAGCTCCCCGCGCTCCTTATTAAGCGCGCAATAGATTTTGTTACGTCGACTTCAATCGCGATATGAGCTAAATGAACAGAAGTGCCAGTTTCACGGAACGTAGGTATAAAACGAAGGAGCCACAGAATAAACTCAGAGTTAAATCGCCCTAAGAATAAGTGGGCAAAGAATAAAATTAAGTTATAGTCGTGAATAAATTGTGGATTAACTTGCTTGCTTTGCTGGGAACAGATCTAGATTTGCGGTAACTTAATGTTTTGTGTTTCATTTTCAGTGCACTTCCACTTGAAGTGTAATTGTTGATTAATATTTTTAGCTGTTGTTGTTTCTCATTTGTGCTAATGGCGGAATATTTTCTTATTTGTTTGCTGCGTAACAAATGGTTGACGTTTATTCGCGATTGTTAATATTTGGAAACCCTGTTTACATGCATTCAACTAAACCTTTGCTTAATTTTCTTTAGCGTTTTGACAATTGTATTTATCTAGACCAGTCCTCAATCCAAATGCTTGAGTTGAAGTAAGAAAGTAAGAATTTATTTCCTATTTGGGATTATATTACAGTTCTATCAAAACGAAACCTTGCATTCACCCAACCTCCTTTTTCTTTCCAATATTTCTCTCAGAAGCTGACCTGCATAGGCACAAACACCAGCTCCAATACTTTAGGCATTGCTCCCGACAATGCGCGCCCAACAAAAAGACGATGAAAGAGGCGCATCTTCCCGCTTGATTTGAACCGAGGTGCCGTTGAATTGAGCCTTTTCTTCTCCATGCAGATAATAATCTATAGAGAAATGGATTGAGGAATTTTAAAACGCTTTCCCAAAGAGATTTTCCTTCCGGGTTTGTGAAGGTTCTTAATTATTTGAGTGCTTAGTTGCTTACTTGAAACTTTATTTAAACAGTGAAAAGGAACAAAAATGATTGATTATGTAATATATTTTAGAATAGTATTGATTTTATGCTTTTTTTATCTTTTTTTAAACAAGTTTTTTTTTACAATTTGCTTATGGAAAACATTCGATTACTTAAAATAACTTATAATTTGCGATTTAATTATATTTCCATAAACGATAACTTGTCAGAGCAT
>NW_020799821.1:0-35549 GCF_003590095.1 Trichoplusia ni
TTAAATTATTTTCACATAGGTCACGTATCCTGGCGCGAGTTAATCATTTTTTACCCATTACAAAAAGTGTACAACGCCGTTAGAGAAGATTTCACTTTGAAATTAAAAAAAAAATGTTTTTCATATTTAAATGTCTCCCAAAGGATAGACTCGATATATTTTTTCTCTTTTCACGTCTAGTCTACTAAAACCTCTTTGTGACGTCAAACGTTTCGTTTTTCACAAAGTTCGACAGAACGTCCTTTCGATATAAAATCTGTTTGTAGCTTAAGGCATAGAAATATGAAGCTCTTTGGCTCAGAAAAGTACAGTTCAATAGTTCCTCAAAGAGCTTTAGAAAAGAGAAACGTGCTATATTTTAAGCCCTAGCGTTGTATATGTGATAATACGTACTGTAGGTATATATTCTGCTATTTACAACGGCCGATGAATTAATGAAAATTAGTTTAAATTTATTAGTATTATTCTAAGTTTTTTAGAACACAATAATTAGAAACTTAGTACGGGGCGAAGCTCTCACGGTCAAAACAATGAATGACTAATTATTTTGTTAGCAAAATGCTTAAGAGAATTTAATTCAATCGCCATTCATTCATCGGCCATTATAAATAGCAGAATTAGGGCCTGTTGTGGTCTGTCTTTAGTTAAAAAATGACAATCAGCTTGGACTAAGGACTTGACCATATGAATTTCTAACCGACTCCTTAACAAGGAGGTTCCTCAATTCGACCGTATGTTTTTATTTTTTATTCACTCCTAACTTCGTCATTTATGAACCGGTTTTTATGATCACTCATTGTTAGAAAGGAGATAGTTTAGAGGCGGTCCCATGATAAGGAAGTCACCTTTAAAAATAAGAAGAATACGAATAATTATTAAATGATGTAACGGTTTACTTACGCGTATTTATCGGGGTAGCCCGACTAGTATCCGACGTCAGTTCGACTCGCGATCCCGCCGCGTCTGCTCATGATTAAGGACCGTTACATCATTGAATAATTAATCATTCTCACGATAGTTACTATCAGAACACGAATAATGTCATTTAATGTTATTTCCATTAATTACTTGGCCGGATTTGGGGTCCAGTATATGTATAGTAAGCATAACGACATTTACACAACACATCAGCCTAACAGAGGAAGCAAAAACCAATCCATCTTCTATTTAATTCTGCAGCAAAGGAAACCGTCTAGACACTTTTCTACTCACGCAGACACCGAGACGAAGGCATTTAATATTCCACTTTAAGTACCGCCTATAAGGCGTTTATTTAAACATGAAGTATTGATCGGAGATATAAAGAGGCTGATCAGAGTCTGGGTATTAAATGCACGTTTATCTTGGGTAAGGAATACTGCTCTTAAAATATGAGTGTTATAATTATGACGTGGCATTATAGCTCTTTAAAAAGGTGGAGTTCCTTAATTTGTCTTTATTTTTTTTGTTCGTTGCCTTAAATTTTCGGCTTGGAGGAACATTTGGTTGATATTTTTTTTATTAACGTGAAATAAGAAATAACTGTCACATTGTCCCATAAAAAATTCACAAGCTCACAAAGCTCAGTAGTTTATTTATGATCGCTGGTATGATTTTGTTTTTAAAACAATCTTATGATAAGTTTATTTTATATTAAAAGTGAACTAAATGGGAGAGAAAATACTCTTAAAAATGATCAAAACAGCGCCGCCCGCGCTCTTCACCATTGTTACAAGGCTCGGGCAAAAAACTACGAATTGCATCATAATATTGAATAAAAATTGCATTTTAAATTTATTCAAATCTCATAAATACCTATTTTTTTCTCATGAACGTGTTCCAGTCATTGGATACACGAACTGGGCTGCTTTTGTAAGACGACTAAATAGTCACGGTGTATAACACAAATGACTCCGAATGTGATAGAAAAATCTGGCTGCTGAAAAGGCTCTTACCTGTCTTACCTGTCTGAGGCTGTCCTTAGGCCGTGCCAAAAAGTCGGATGTCGGGGTCAAAAACCAGTCTAATCGGTTTCAGCTAAGTACCAATGTTTTACAAGAAGCGACTGCCTATCTGACCTCCTCAACCCAGTAACTGGGGAATCACGAAACCACTAAAAATAAGCCATAACGACTGTAAAAGATGTATAAATAACTGCCAGGGCCCACAATTTGACGTGGCTTCCGAAACACTGAGGAACTCGTTATGATAAAGATGGCCACCCATCCGCGGACCCATCGTGTCAAGATTTGCTTAGCCTGTGATCGATCAATGCTATGAGCGATGAATTTATAACTTAACCACGAGCTTGTCGTTAACGAAATATTGTATAAGAGAAAAACTTATTTTTGAAACAGACTATTGCTATTATAAAAAAAAACTATATTCATTAGCACAGAAGCGGCACTTAAATATGAGCGGCCTCCATCTAAACACGATTTTACTTTTAAACATTTCTAAATATGACCATTCCATCTATTAAAAAATTGCTAGAGAAAATGAACTAGCTTTTAAAACGGGAAAACCTTTTACAGAGATGGAAACCGTTTCTAAAATAAACGCGAATAGCGCTTCAGATATAAGCTAGCCTTTGATATGAAAGATTGAATAACAAACCGTTTTACGGTGGAATGGGAGGTCCAAACCTAGTGTACCTATTGCGAGGAGCTCGTCGCTTGCTTTGCTGTATTGCTATGACATTTTGATAGTAACTGTCGTGAGAATGATTCATTATTAAATGATGTAACGGTTTACTCACGCGTATTTATCGGGGTAGCCCGACTAGTTTCGGACCCAACCGGAGTCCTTAATCATGAGCAGACGCGGCGGGATCGAATGATTGAATGGGATAATTACGATAATAGAATATTTCGCATTCTTATTGAAGAGACCTAATAACACAAGTATATGTCTACTTAAAATGAGGTCTCTATGTAAGATGAAATGTAAAGGTTTGAATGTTGAAATATGAACATTTTTTTTTTATATTCCACAACTTTTACTCAATGCCATTTGGTTTCAAATTAAGGAAAGCTTGTATTATGAGCACTAGAAAACTGATGAACTTATTTAAACATATATTTCTAAATACATACATACAATGTAACACGCAGACACAGAATGGAATATGATCGTGCTCATCGCACATCATATTTGTCGAACGAGAATCGAACCCCGGTCCTACAGTATAACAGTTAAGGCCTAGTACACTAGACCAACAAGCCAGTGTAATTGAAACGAGCCCTAAAAAAACTTTTTAATTATTTCGTTTTTTATTTTAGCCTTCTTTCTTCACAGTCCAATTTCAATTGTTTCAATTTCCTCCCAGAAACCTTTCCACGATTGATTTCCTTGGTCACTTGAAAGTCTTGAAACAAGCCTACGAAGTAAGCGTCAAAGAAAGGTTGTACATAAGTTTAAATTCGTGTGCGTGGCAGCCAAACGTGACACTTATTTTGGTTCATTTTAACCTTAACCGAGAGCGGTTAAATGTTACAAGAACTAACGATGAAGACGATTAGAATAGAGTCTTTGATATATTGTGAAAGGGCTGAGTAACACGATATTTTTTGAGAGATGTACCTATCTAAAACCTGTGCGATCCATTAAGGACTTGCAGATACGCAGTAAATGACTAAGTACTGTTATATGTTATGCCAGCCCGCTATGAATCGAAAATCATCTCATGGAAACATGAAATCGGGACAAAAGCTATCCAAAGTGTTAGTTAGTTCAATTAGGTTATAGACTATATGTGTACCAAGTTTCGTCTAAATCTGTTAGGTGTTTTTTGCGTGAATGAGTAACAAACATACATACAAACTTTCACGTTTATACGTGTACTCCGATGAATTTTAGCTGAAGGCTGAAGCGAAGTCTGCTTGGTTTGACCGCGGCGCAAACATTTTAAATTAGTTGCGTCGGTAATTACCAGACGTCCAGTAAATATTACTTAAACATCTAAATATCGTAGATGTCAAATTGAAAATTAAAGTCCGGGCGATGCGACCTCTTTTATAAAGCAGTGCTTTCTGCGGTCGTTTTGTAGATGGGGCAGATTTGTGCGCAGAAACATCTGTGTGCTTATAAAAGCGCATTTGTAGTTAGTCATCGAAAGTTGCTTTATTTTGTTTTATTTGTGTTGTGTTCGTTCGGAATCCATCCTTTAAATAAACTTCACTTAAACAAAATAAATACTCAACAAAACTATAATTATTTAGGTATACCATTCAATCTAAAAAGTATACTATCGAATCCAATCGAATCTTTTTGGTGAGAATTACTCTCATGCATTGGTACAATCAAAAATGGTTGAGAGATAACATTTTTCTAAGTAATGAGTTATGAGTTATACCTACCTAATATATAATTTTGCAGCCGAGTTATGAGATTGAAACCCAAAACGGTTTATCTACCTTTTTAAGGTACAACTCCCAAAGTTGGCCGATTTTATGAATAAGAATAATAGAAAAATAATATTAAAAGTATCAAAAAGTATGCTTCTGATATTGCAGCCACGACAGGATTCGAACCTGCGACCGCCGATGCTAGGATCGATCGCTCTGACCTCTGAGCTACGTGGCCGTTTAAACACTATTTCAAATTTACCTTCTCATGAGCTTCGCCGCGCATCGCTACTTCAATTCCGCGCCGTAGCGCACTAGACATAGAGTACAATTTAGCAGTTCCCACTGAATGTGTGAACACAATGAAGAATAGCTGGCACGTGAGAGGGTTCGTACAAGTGCCGGGGAATCAAATAGTAAACTATAGAGCAGAAGTCTTTTGAGCTCGTTAATTCATCGAAAGTTACGTTTTTTTGTTTATTTCTTTTGGAATGATTTGGATTTTTTGGCCCATTCTTTAACTAAACTTCGAAATCCATAAAACCATATTATACCTTCCAAAAATACGATCCAAAAAAGTATACTATCGAATGGAATATGTGGATGTTATGGTGACGAAATATTATAACCAGTAGTTCCCAAACTTCCGACTACCAGGGCTCTGACTCTGCTATTTTACAATGGCCGATGAATGAATGGCAATTTGATAAAATTAGAAATTCTTTCTACTCTCTTAAGCATTTTTCCAATACAATAATTGGAAGTTAATGGTATTGACCTTAGGTGTACCGTTCCGTACTGAATTTACAATTATTTTGCAGGAAAAAATACAAAAAATGTCATTTTAAGCCAATTTTCATTCATTCATCGGCCATTGTAAATAGCAGAATTAGGGCGATGTAATGCAACGACTGTCAAAGATATATATAAATAAAAGCCGGGACTTGTAAATTAAAATACCTACCGAAACACGGAAGTTTCATCTGAAGTAAACAAATATATAATAATTGTAAAAGCTACCCAACACAATCTGAATTTTCACTTGAAATTAAATTAATCATCGATAATTTAATGAAATTTAAAACGTAATTACGTCATAGTACACAAATGCGAATGTTGTGGCGTGACGTCATTAATTAAAGGTTGAAAGGTGTTTAATTACGTGCCATGGGTCACGTTCGTGCGGGCTAATTATCTGTCGTGTGGTGTGGCCAAGGAGGAGACGAGGGGAAGGAAGTGCTTACAATGCTGTGCTACAGAAATCAGTGTTTAACTTGCATGCTGTCTGATTTTCATTACTGTAATTCGTTTCTCTAATATTATATTTAAAATACTAATTTTTTGAGCATTATTTTTGGGATAATGTAAACCAACAAGTAAAGTGAATTTCTATTGGAGAAAGACTTTTCAAAATTAGTTTAGCAGTTCTCGAGATTTCTGAACAAACTTACAAACAATACCTCTCTTGTAATATAAGTAATAATTTAAATGTTGCTACATTTTGTGAAGTACTTAGACGTTACTTATAAAATACGATACATCACAAATCTGTCAAAACTTTTAACCTTAAATCTGATCATTTTCTCCTAATAGTGCCACAGTCGTAGACTGGCCTGTTGGTCTAGTGGTAAGTGACCCTGACTGCTATACCGGAGGTCGTGGGTTCGATTCCCACCCAGGACAAATGTTTGTGTGATGAGCACGATCATTTGTTCTATGTCTGGGTGTAATTTATCTATAATATGTATATATTTAGAACTATATAAGTATGTTTATCAGTTGTCTAGTACTCATAACACAAGCTCTGCTTAATTTGAGACTAGATGGCGTTGTGTGAATATTGTCCAACATTATTAATATTATTATATTATATTATTTGCCACTTCCTTCTACTTTATTATATTCAGTGTGTATAGTCAACACGGGCTACATTATTACTCATAATTCGGCTAAAGCCGGAGTACCGCAGTCCTAGATTAAAAGAGCCGGTTTCAAGTATTAACTCACTTTAGGAACGAAAAATATAAAATACACGCCTACAACACAGTTTTTAGAAGCTTTTCACACAATGCCATCTAATCTCAAATTTAGCAGAGTTAGTGTTATGAGTACTAGTCAACTGATATACATCCTTACTTATATTATAAATGTGAAAGTGTGGATGTTTGGATGTTTGTTACTCAATCACGGAAAAACGGCTGAACGGATTTGGATGAAATTTGGCATGCATATAGCCATTGACATGGAAAAGAACATAGGCTACCCTTTATCGCGATTTTTTTAAATAGTTCCCGAGGGAAAATTAAAAAGGTGTTTAAAGGCTATAAGATCACTAAGGGGATGTATTTCCATGGAAACGGGGACCACCGAACGCTTTAAACTGAAGTTCACGCAGACGGAGTCGCCGGCTACAGCTAGTACAAATGATCGTGCTCATCATACAAACATTTGCCCTGGGTGGGAATTGAACCCACGACCTCCAGTATAGCAGTCACGGCTACTAACCACTAGACCAACCGGCCAGTCAGATAACCGCTGTTGCTGGCGCGGATTGTGGAAACCCAGCTTAACACTATGTCAATTAAACGATACCTATACTAAGGCCAACGAGACGAGATTAAAACGCCCGTTACTGAGTCACATTGCGATAGCGAGGGATTATTATCCCTGTCCTTATCACTCGTACGCGCATATACGGCCTGAGTTGGTCGACGACAGCTGTCGTTATGTGTTTCGTGGTACAACATAGCAGTCAGTACGGTAGTTGTCAACATTTGGTCCGCCATGTTGTGAACAAATTCATTCCTTCTCTTGTGTCAAAATTCGAACTTTATAGTATTTTATTCGAATAAAAATGTAATGAACCCCTGAAAGTTTCTTTGCATTCTTTATCTCGTGTCGTTGGCCTTACTAGAGAAAATACATAAAACATGTTTAATGGGTAAACGGAAATAAATTAAACTATACTTTGACTGGACGGATAGCCGCGTGGTTGAGGTTTTTAAATTTGATGTAGAGATAGCCAACACCTTAAATTTAAACATAACCTATTTCGTCAAATATCATATAAGGAAGGTAATGCAGACGACCACGAATAGCCTTCGTATTAAATTTGAAGTTATTGGTATTCTCTTAATCATTTTGCCAATACAATAATTGGAACTTAATTGTATTGACCTTGAGAGTACCGCCCCGTACTGAATTTCCAATTATTGTGTAGAAAAATGCTTAAGAGAAAACGAAAATTGACATTTTTAGCCAAATTTCATTTCATTTCATTCATCGGTTATTTAAAATAGCAGAATTGGGGCTCTGTTCAATACAACAAACTATCCGATCGCCAGAGATTGCAAAATCCCTACTAATATTATAAATGCGAAAGTAACTCTGACTCTCTCCGTCTGTCCCTCTGTTACGCTTTCACGTCTAAACCACTGAACTGATTTTAATGAAATTTGGTACAGAGATAGAGTTGACTTTCAGAAAGAACATAGGATAGTTTAAATCCCGGACTTTTGAAGAGTTATCTTGGAAACGCGATATAACCGACCTCGACGTGGGCGAAGCCGCGGACGAAAAGCTAGTGCACTATAAACATTCTTATTAAAACCCTACTTTAGTACTCGAGGCATCGATTTCCGAGATATCCAATGGTCTTCAAGGAGACAAGTCATTTCTCTTTGTGCCCAGTTCAAGGAGGTTTCATTTGTCCTGCCCGGACCCAATACGAGGATATTGGACTTGGAAACTAGACTTTATTACGTGACTTTTGTACTGCTGAATGTTGTGTAAAAGTCTTAGTGGAGGTTAAGAGGCGTCGAATTTGTTGCAGGTATAAGAATAGTATAATATAGAGAAGCCGAAAATCGATCTCAGTGGCGTGCACTTGGAGAGGCCTATGTCCAGCAGTGGACTGCGGTAGGCTGATGATGATGATGTTGATGATGATAAGAATAGTTGTTTTAACAAGGATTTTCTAGTCGTGATTGTAAAGGTATGTAATTTGTGTTTGAATTTTGAGCTAATGATTGTAGTGCGTTTTTTTTATCTGCAATGATCATAGTCAAGTAAGAGTTAGATTCGTGATAGTAAGGGGATAAATAAAATAAAAAATATAGATTTTAAAAATCTAAGCCTGGTTTTTAAATGTCAAATTTTGACAGTTTTTGTAGTTGTCAATTGCATTGTCATCGGATTTGAAGCTACCCTGAAAATTTCAGCCTGCTAGCTTATCGGGAAGTGCGTCAAAATTGAGTTGCAAAAATCCAACCGGAACGACGAACAAACAAGAAAGGGAGTGTATGAAATCGTGGGTAAAGTACATTTGCAAACACAATGGTCCATCATTTATAACCGTATATATAATACTAGCTGTTGCCCGCGACTTCGTCTGCGTGCTTAGAAGATATAAGTCAGGAATTTTGGAACGGAAGCCCTCGAAAATGAATAATTTTCCCTGTTTTTTTCCATTGTACCTTCGTTAGTATTAGTCGCAGCCTGATTGTATATAGCCTAAAACCTTCCTCAATGAATGGTCTATTCAACACATATTTTTTCAATTTCAACCAGTAGTTCCTAAGATTAGCGCGTTCAAACAAACAAACAAACTCTTCAGCTTTGTATATTAGTATAGATATATAGGTAATTGAATTTATAACCGTACCAACCGTTGGCTGATCTCCATTTCGATTCCTTGTTCGACATATAAAGCACACAAGGCATTGTCTATAGCTAGGTATTGCCGAGACAGTTTTACTCAAATGAATCTTGTGGGAAAGATTTCGTCAAGTCCCAATGAATTCCGATATAAAATGTATTGAAATGACTAGTCAAAGTCACTCACTCATACATTTCACCTTTACAATACATTATCTTTTTTTTTTTTTCCGGGGTGAAACGCTAATGTCTTCAACCCACGTCGAGGGCACGGCGTGGGGATATGTCGGACTTCCACCGACTAAAAACACCCCGGGCCCCTTCTACTGCTTTAGCCAGAGTCACGGGATCGCTCGCGCATGCTCTGCGCGACTCTGGCTGGCTCTAGTCCTTTGGACTCCTTCTCAAGGGATGGGTGTAAAAAGCCCACCCCTCACTCCTCATAAGAACGGGTGCGCAGAGCGACGCGCCCGTCTCCTTCTTGGCCTGCTGGCTGATCGAGTGTCAGGGTGCCCTCCCTGCCACCCGCAGGCCCGACCTTACGGTGGCCGTAGGTCGTTACAATACTTTATCTACTTTATTGGCTTTAAAAAAGCCGCTACAAAAACGTCAGTGTCAAAAACTAATATCCCGTTTTATTGCATTGGGTGGAACACAAAGAGCAAGCAAATTAAATATAGTTGCCTATAGGGGTAATCAAGTGGCGTACTTTCAATAAAGCTGTTACAAACGTGAATTTAAACACCCAATGTTTGCTTTGTGGCTTCACACAACAACTTTTTGAACTAAAAACACATTTATTGGCGTTGTAAACTTTTTTTTTGACGGGTAAAAAATGTTTAACTCGCGTCAGGACACGTGACCTGATCGAAAATTCGTAAAACGAAAACCTCTTTAGCGCAATACGGCATCGATAGCGAAATAAATAAATGCTGTATCCTCCTACATAATTGATACTAGTTTTATAATTAGAAAAAATTAAAGTAATTCGTTCAAAATTATTCTCTAAACATACGAAAATGTCAAAAATACCAAACGTTAATATCCGAGTTTCCACTTCTACCTTTTTTTTTTGATCGACTCCCTCGTTTCGGAATTTAATCCTTGTCACGAGGGTTGCACGAACATTCAAGACTCAATACAAATAAATCGTGTATCACACAAATGCTTGTCCTAAGCGAGAACCGATGTAAAGGGTGGTCATCTCAACCATGCCTTCTTGTATAGGTATTTAAAATATCGTTCCGTTGCTTTGAAATAAAGAAAAAATCTTCTGTAAAGCAATAATTATTCTGAAAGAAATGTGATTTTTAACTTGAGAATAAATTAACTTATAATAATTTCTTGTAGTAAGTTTGACTAAAAAGCTAATGTGTTAATGTTTACTTCAAAACAAAAGTTGTTCTAGAAACAGAGACCAAAACATGTATGCTTTGACACCAAGCATTAATCTATACTGATATGTATATGAAGAGTTTGTTGGTTGTTTTTGAACGCGCTAATCTCAGGAACTACGGTTCAAATTGAAAAAATCTTTTTGTTTTGAGTAGACCATTCACCGATGAAGGTCTTAGTCTATATACCACGCTGCGACTAATAGGAGCGAAGATACAATGAAAAATGTGGAAAAAACAGGGCAGGTATAAATCATAACTTATATCTTCTAACCATGCGGACGAGGTCGCGGTTCGGTTAAAAAATATTGGTGAAAAATTCTGTTTGCTTTCCCGATTGCATATTCCAGGGCGGTTTTAAAGTAGAAATGTTTGCTTGATTTTCGAGAAACATCCCTAGGATTTGAAACGTGAAAGCCGTTCGTGATTTTCAGTCTGCGGTAAATATTCAAGTGTTACTTGTACAAAGCGTTCAGTTTAACAATGAGGAATATCTGCAAAGCGGAGTTAACTGTTTGTATGGGGAAAATGTGGAGCTTTCATTCGTAAATCCTTACTAATATTATAAATGCGAAAGTATCTGTCTGTCTCTACCGCTTTTACATCAAAACTACTCAACCGATTATAATAAAATTTGACAAACAGTTTGTCTAAAATCTAAAGAAGGACAGAGGCTACTTTTTAACTGGAAAATAGGTCTGTAAGGGCGGGTAATGGGGGTCAACATTTGTATGAAGAAATTTCATTCTAGGGTGGATTACGGCTTTGAAATTTGGCTTAAATATTGTTTTATTAAATTTAATTCTTCCATTTGTGACTATGAAGAAGTTACTCCGTATCTCCGTCTGTCGGTCTCTCTCTGTAAACTCAAATCCACGCGGACGGAGTCTCGGGCAACAGCTAGTGGATTGGATTATAATTATCTGTCTAGAATATGGTAATGTGTCTTAATAGGTTACGAAGTGAATTCTTATGTAGGTTTTCAATTCCAGGGCATGACCCCTGACGCCACATTTAATCACCAGATAATAAATTATCCTGATGTTGAAAAATTCATTTACCATATGGAGTAAGAAGAACAACACCATTGCTTAATTTTCTGGTGGACGATTTGTATTTTCAACTTTAAATAAGAATCTGTGACGACCTCCGTGATCGAGTGGCTCACGCACCGGGTTCAAGGTGTCGCTAGCTCTGAGGTCCCGGGTTCGATCTCCGGTCGGGTCAATGTAAAAATTCACATTTCTACATTGTCTCGGGTCTGGGTGTTTGTGGTACCTTCGTTGTATCTGAATTCCATAACACAAGTGCTTCAGCAACTTACTTTGGGTTCAGAACAATGTATGTGATGTTGTCCGCATTTATTTATTTATTTATCTCTCTCCTGACTTGCACTTCTAAACAGACAACGACATAGGTGAAACGCTTTTCACAACAAAAATCATGCAATTGACCTCATATTAAAAATTTGACTATTTCACGTTAAATGCAGCAAAATACAGACCAATTGTGAACCTAAAAAGTCAAATTCAAATCAGTTTATTACAACTCCATACACGAAACGGAATGTTAAATGAATGCATCAAACACCGAGAGCCGACTGGGAACTGTACAATGCAATAAACATTTAGGTAAACCGCGGCAACCGACAGTCTGCTTGTGACGTCACGGTTCCGACGGAACTGAAAATGGTTAACATTTTGGCCAAAATAAATCCTTATACGTTTTACCCGAAATGCAATTCGACCGCGTCACTCGCATAGGCGTGAGCGAATCCGAAAAACGTTCAAAATTATGCATTTAAAATTTAATGATGGCACCGTGGCCCGAAAACCACATTGCTTTTCACGAAGCATTTTCCCTCGGATAATATATTAAATTGGGATCCGTTAATTCACTCGAAAGACTGGTGATGGGGGAATTTCACGTAAAATCGTGTGGAAGTAAAGTGCTGCAAGCAGGATTTAATAAATTAAAATCGCTACGTACCGTACACAGCCGGCTCGGGTATCAAAGGCTTTTGTCACAGCGTATGCAGACATGCCACGTATAGTACCCACGACTATTGAAATACCTGCTAGCTATTTGTAATATAATAATTCTGACGTTATATCGTTCAAAAGGCAGAGCTACTTTGGTGCATCGTGGCTCGTCTTTAGACGAGAGAGCGGGCAACAAATGCCTTTTAGAAGACTCTCTGTATCTGCTTAACGTAGTGAAAAGGACTCAGGTTTATAAGGTCAAAATAAAAAGGTTTTATTAGGGAGTTTTCCAGGAACTTTTAAAGCGTTACAGTAATGGTTCTAGGTGATAAGGAGTATCATATGTAGGTACAAAAAATTAAACATAAAACAGAAATTCAGTCGGATCTAGAATAAAAGCATACTTTCTATATCGTTATAATAATAAGGTATTGTAATATCTTTATAATAATAGGGTATTTGGCTAAATCTGTATAGTTAATTCTTTGTTTACGGGTTAAAAGAAAAAATACGTACCCAAATATTCTTTGGAGATCTATCTGACAGACTAAACAGTCTTTTTTGTATTTTTAGGGTTCCGTACGTCTGAATACAAAAACGGAACCCTTATAGGATCACTCGTGTGTCTGTCCGTCCGTGCTTACAGTCAATTATCTCCGAATCTATTAGACCGATTAAGTTGAAATTTGGTACACGTATCAATTCCTGTGACCCACACCTCTTGTGTGACGTGAGCAGATGAAATCTGTATATGGGGGGTTATTTTTGGGGGGGAAGGGGAAAATTAAAAAAAAAATATCTGAAAACTGCCTCGTGTGGCATATCAAATGAAAGGTCTTGTTGAGAAGATCTTAAATGTATTTTTTTGTAATTTTAAAATAAATAGTTTCCAAATTCAAGAAAATAGACGAAAATTTACCAACCCCCCCCCCACTTATCTCCGAAACTACTGAACCTAAAATTTTGAAAAAAATACAGAAATTAGTTTTCTCCTTATAGATTATAGGCAAACCTATAAGAAGTCCATGATATTAAAATAACATGGTAAATCACTCAATATTGTGCGTACCAACTTAACTTTGCAGGTGGAATGTGTGGGAGAACATATTTTTTAACTCCAAAAACATGGTAGGTAACATCGTACGGAACCCTCTTCACGCGAGTTCAACTCGCACTTGTCCTCTTTTTTTTTGGTAGTGGACTGTTTTTCCTTTAGAGAAAGTTGCGTTTTTGACCGGGTTCCATAAATACATGTTACGCAGAAGTTTTAAAGCAAGTTTTTAAGTTTATAAAGTTATGAGAGTTGAGTTAGCTTCGTCTAAATGAGGTGTTATAACTGTTGACTGTGTGACCAGTCAACAACCGAACCTTATACACCTTCTAGTTTACCTTATCACATTGTTAGAGCGAGTGAAACTTTCAGGTTCACTTTCAAAACAATTTTACGTCATTATGTATGAAGCTTAAATAAATCTGGCTGTTTATTTCTTTGGTAATATTCTGGAACGGGTAGAAAGTTAACTTCATGAACACTAACGATATTCGTTTTGAATAATCAATGTGTATTTTCGATAAAAGATTACAATTGAAAATGAAGCCTTTATTTGGAAACGTCATCATTGAAAATTTCCATCTTTCATAACGTGTGTTTTTATCGCATTTTAGATGAGATATGCAAAAATAGGAATATTTTGACCAAAAACGTTAAAATAAACTGTATCCCACAAAAAAACTGTATGCCCCAAACCCTACTACATTTTTAACACAGACATTATCCGTCAAACATTTATATCGAAAAATCGGAATATGAATAACTAATTCCCCTTCAAAAGCTCACACAGCAAAAAATGAAAAACCGTTACATCAAAGCGCAAAATAGAGGCTTTTAATTTTCATAGTGACGTCATGCGTTCGGGAATATACAATTTAGTTGGGCTTTTGATGTACAAACCTGGCTTTGAAGTCCGATCGCCAGCGGTAGGTCTGATTCAATCAGATTAAACTATTGCTTGCTTGTATGGCGATGACGCGGCGGGCGTGCCCCAGGGCGCGTGATTGCGTTACACTACCGTGCCTTAATTGATTCACCGCATTATAGACTATTGAATGTATGAGATGATTTTGGCTCATTTAATTAAGTATTTAATTTAATTTATAAAGGATAACACATTGTTAAAGAGAATTAGATACTCTTTTGGCTGAAGTAGTTTTTTTTCTTAAGTTTAGTTCCATCCGAAAACATTTTTAGATTTCTCTAAATTTTCTAGTCTGTTAAACTAGAACCCTGCTTGTTTACTCTACATTCCTTAAGATTTTAATTTAATTTAAAAGTAAAATGATAGCAATATAGACAATTTTATGAATAAGAACGAATAAAACTAATATTATGAGTAACAAAAAGTTTAATATATGCTTCTGAGGTGGCCACGACAGGATTCGAACCTGCGACCGCCGAAGCTGTGTTCGGTCGCTCTGACCTCTGAGCTACGTGGCCGGTGAAATCATATTTCAAATTTACCTTCTCATGAACGTAGCCGGAAATCAGCAATGCAATATGGAACATAGCGCCCTAGACATAGAGTACAATATAGCGATTCCCGCTGTAACAAGAATAGCGGGCACGTGACGGATTTTATAGGCAGGGAATCAAATAGTAAACTGTAGAGCGAAAATCCATCGTATGATTTTCTTGGTCACGTCAGACAGGATTACATTCAAGTTATCAATAATTAATTAATCCACATTAATAAAGAAAACATGACTAGGAAAAACTGGAACTAATTAGCAAAAATTGAAACAATTTTCCTCGAAGAAGCCTTCGATAAAACCTTATTTTGCCTTTATACAGATTTAGTGCATCGATGAAATCTTTTATATATATTTTTCTAAGTTAAATCCTACTTAAGAACATATTTAAAACCTATTCAGAAATTGGAGCAAGACTTCTCTTAAAAAACGAAAAATAGCGATATAGGGGATTGTAGACTCAAAAATATGAGTTCTTGAATTTAGGTTAGTGTTTATTTTCGATCTAGTTTTTCGGTCTACAGAGAATCCAATCATATTGATTGCTCCCATATTTTTGATAGGTTTTGCCCAAGCTTTGTTCTCTCGAATATTTTTCACAGCACTCTAACAATATTAGTTTCAAAGATAGTTTTGCGAGATTTCGTTTTTCGGTTTTCCAATTCCACTGAATTGGAATTTCTTTTAGTTGAAGTTTTAATTAATGTGAAGTTAAAATTTCGTAGTTTTGTTTGTATGGTTTTCGAGGATTTAAGTAATTAAATTAATGTACGTTTTTCATATTTTTCATTTTATCACCTTATGAAAAAGTCAGGCAGACAAAAAGCTTTTAAGTATGTACTTGTAAAGCGCGTACTTGTAAGTGACGTCACACGAGATTAGAAATCACTTTACGCACTTCATTTTTTACTTACGAGATAAAAGAAAAAAATCGTTTCTAATATTTTTGGAAATTTATCTCACTGGAGAGATTTTTTTGAAAAATACCCTATTTAGAAAACCTTGTTTATTCCTATACAGAATCAATATTAATACGATCCGGTATAGTCCCAGACATTCATAGGTCTATAGTACGCTGAATGGCTTTGACGTGACGTCATTGATACAGTCAGTCCACACAAACCGGGGGTCGGGATAATTAATGAAACACGTGTTCAACTGGACCCTACGTATCAGGTAGGTATCCACTGTTATGGACTGGCCTCGGTAATTGCGAGGGGAGACGTCTGTTGAGGACTTGATTGTGGAATATTAATACAAAATCTCGAATGGACGTGAATGGGGGACTTTACCCTACGTATTGTGTTTGTGATGGTATGATTTTAAATTGATCGCGTTGTAAGGGATTGTGTAGCCATAATTATAGGTCAAATAATAGATATGTTGACCGAATTTAATAATGTTATCTGTGTAGTCCGTCGGATCGATTTTTCTGACATCTATCTGTTAGGGCAACAGTTTTTTTTTGTCAAGTACCCTCTTAAAAGAAATAGTATTTTCGTTTGAATGATCAAACGGGAACATAAAATCTGGATGAAAATCATAACTACATGTATACGTGAGGCCAACGAGACTACTAGCTATTTTTACTACTTCTAGCCAATTTTGACCTGGTTTTAGTGTGTAACAAACATTCATCCAAACAAACATTCATATTTTTAATATTAGTAGGATGTATAACAAAGTGTTTTGCTACAAGTAGAAGCTGAATACAGTAATGTTTAAAAAAAAAACCATACTAGACTAAAAGATTAATCTAATTAAAATTCCTCGAAAGGTATTGAAAAGCAAACGAAGCAGACTCAAATGGATTAAAAAGTACGACAACCTATAAAACGCTGAAAAATAAATTATTTAACCACTTAATCCATTTAAAAACTTTACACGTTGAAGGGTCCTTTATAAGACCGAGACCTAATGGAACGAAAACACCCTCACGCCAACCTATTTACCAGATACTGCAGAAAAGTTCAGTACTTATAAATATCTGGGCGATGTCCATTACAAAATAATCCTTACCACTTTGAAATAGGGTTGATTTTAAGGTTTTGTAGACAACTTCCGCTTCCATTATAAAATACCCCTTAACACTTTCAGATAGGGTTGATTTTCATTTGAATCGAAGGTTTTGTAGATAACTTCGGCTTGCATTTTCACAGAAAGTTGGTGTTTTTGTCATCTAGGATGTGGTGAGTGGGCGCTAAGTTTTAATAAGATTCTCACTTGTGGACGAGTCTTGGCTGTTCGTGATGTCTATTCTGTGATTCCTCTACGCTGAGATCTGGAGGACTTTGCAGATGAGATGGCGGGAGATTTCTTTGATTTGTATATGAGTTATGCTGTGTTGAGTATTTTTTTTTAGTTTGGATCTGCTTTTAAAGGGCTCTGTTGAGGTCAGATTTGAGCCCCGTTTTTAAGATAATAGTTTTTCTGTTCGCTTTTAAAATGTGTGATTTTTTCTATCTTATTTTTTTTTGAGTTCAATTGATCTGTTTGTGATAAAACTTTTAATGGCCTTCTGACTTCTGTCTCTGAATGACATTAAATAATTTTTGATTCAAAAACTGTTTTCTTTCTCTAGAGAGATCCTTTTTGGATTAAAAATGATATCTTTAAGATAATAATATGATGGTATGTTATTTGTTAATTGTATTATAAGTTACTAGCTTTTTGCCGGCGTCGATGTCGGTTATATCGCGTTTCCAAGAGAACTCTTCAAAAGTCCGGGATAAAAACTAACCTATGTTCTTTCTCAAGGTCAACTCTATCTCTGTACCAAATTTCATTAAAAACGGTTCAGTGGTTTAGACGTGAAAGCGTAACAGACAGACAGAGTTACTTTCGCATTTATAATATTGGTAGGGATTAATAGGTATATTTTCTGAAACAAGATTAGTTCTTTTCATCTAATCAAAGAAAAATAACAACATGGATAGCTGAATCTCAAGACACACATCACACAAACATTATAAATGCAAAAGTTTGTGAGTGTGTTTGTATGTTTGTTACCTCATCACGCTTAACTTAGAATGGAGGTTAAACCTTGAAGTCGTCTATATTCGATGACTCTAAACACGATCCCCTATGTGGCTACCATCCCCCAGGTACCACCAAGAGAGAAAGGGACGTCGCTCTACGCAATGAATATTGCTGTCTCGTTCTCGCAACGGCAGTAATACTTTCTGAGGTTGTGTTCTACTCCAGACTAACCCCATGTTATAAATAATGAAGCCGTTTTATTGAAAACCGGTCTTTATTGAATATTAAAAGGTCTTTTGTATTATTAAACAGAGTTAGTACAGTATGTAATGAAATAATTCTGCGTATTTTTGATTGATTGACCTGTTGATCTAGTGGTTAGTTACCCTGACTGCTGTTACAGAGGTAGTGAGTTCGATTCCCACCCAGGACAAATGTCAATGTGATGATCACGATAATTTTGTATTACGTCCGTGTGTAGTTTATGTAAAGCCAGTAGGTATAATGAAACTATATTGTGATACACCACATTGTAGTTTCTTTAAGCAATTGTTCATTATTGAAAATACTTATACAATAGATTTTTACCTAGAATTATAATCTAGAATTTTATTCCTGGAAGGAAACTATTTGATCTAGGTAGAGATTTTGATCTAACCATATTTTATTTTGAATGCTGTTTGCCATCACTTTGGTCTTTGACATGTCCATTCAAAGTCCAACTTCGAGACTCGCCTTGCACACGATCTTCAAGCATTTTATTTAACTCGCTGGCTGAAGAAGAGAACAGGACAACATTGTCGGCAAATCGAAGGTTGGACAATATCCTACCCTCCTGCATCTGCCTGCCCTGCTGCCAACGTCTGAAAGACATCTTCTAATACGGCTATAAATGTTTTAACAAGCAATGTCCCAAACTGATGATAATTTATACACCTGCTATGTGGTTCATCTGGATTTGAGGTAGGTTATTGTGTTTTCAATATAGCTTTTTGAAGATAAATAAAATTTATGTCTTATTTTCTAAGGAACTTAGTCCTTGTGACGCGAGGGGCTTTCCAAACATTCCGATTACACGCACAAATACACCCAGACTCAGGATAAGCATTCGTGGATCACAAAAATGCTTGTCCTACGCGGGGATCGAACTCGCGGCCCGTCGCGCTCTGTGTGTTTGGCTTAGTGAGCCGACAAAAAAAACGTAACGCGAGAGTGCAGAAGCAAAACGTATGTCAACTCTCATTCGTCGTGTTAGTAAATAGCGTGGAAACTGTGATGTCAATGGCAACAATGTCAATTATTAATTTAAAACCCGAATAGACCCGTTATTCTTCGAATAGTATTCGGTTAAACGTGAAACTAAGTTAGTCTTTAATAAGAAGTAATTTGCTCCGAGAATGAAATTTATTCCACTTTGGTCCGAAATAAGCTGTGTCTCAGTACTCACTAAAATCATTGTAAATGAAAAACAATGATTTTAATTAATTTTGTCCTGGTAACTAAACTATGGACTTTATGTACAAAGATATAATTTTATTTCACAAAAATTTAACTCTACACATCATTAGGTTTGAACTACAAAAAAGTAGTATTGAGGTCAATTTTATTAAAAAGAACGAATAAAAATAATATGAAAAGTAACAAAAAGGAACTTTCTGCATTGGTGGCCACGACAGGATTCGAACCTGCGACCGCCGATGCTGGGATCGGTTGCTCTGACCTCTGAGCTACGCGGCCGGTAAACAATATTTCAAATTTACCCTGTGTTGATCGTCGCCGCGCATCGCTCCCTCAATTTCGCGCCGTAGCTCCCTAGACATAGAGTACAATTTGTAATGAAGAATGGTGGGCACGTGAGGGTTCGTACAAGTACCATGGAATCAAATAGTAAACTATAGAGCGACAGTCGATCGTAACTTCGCCGTCCGTATTTAATTCATACCTGAGTAGGGGATGCTTACTATGCTCAGTCCATTCTCTATTCTCCCTATAACCATAGCGTGATGTAATCAAATCAAAACAAAAAATCTATAAAATTAATGACGTTGGCGAGAAAAAAAAATCTATATTTATATCCTTGCACAGAGTCGACGAGGAGCTCGTGGCTAAGCTATAACCGCATAAGTGAACCGATCATAGATTAAGCTACGCTTGACGCGGTTGGTCCGTAGATGGGTGACCATCTTTATATTCTTTATCCTAACGAGTTCCTCCGTGTTTCGGAAGGCACGTTAAATTGTGGGTTGTTCATACATTTTTGACAGTCTTTACAGGTAGTCAGAAGCTTGAAAAGTCTGTCAACCAGTCTAACCAAATGGCACAGTGTTGCCTAGGTAACTGGGTTGAGGAGGTGAGATAGGCAGTCGCTCCTTGTAAAACACTGGTACTTAGATGAATCAAGATAGACTGGAAGCGGACCCCAAAATAGTTGGGAAAAGGCTAGGCCGATGATGATGCTTGCATTTCATCACTTTTTTTTTAATTTTCTTGTACTATCATAGGTCTACTAGACAACGAATATTCAGAATCTTAGTTTGCAAACTAGTTATATTTTGAAGTGCCGCTACAAAACAATAGTCGGAAATCGAACTCATGATTGCAACACGGTGTAAACTTTAAATTAGTGCGACTGAAACGTAGACGAGGGGAGGGAAGTGCCTTTACTGATGTAGTATTAGACCTCATCAACCAAATACATGTGAAAAGAGAGCCAAGTTTAGTACTATAATACTTATATGTCATAGTTGTTGACTTCAACGACAAAAGAAGTGAGATCTAAAAGTGTGCCAAGTTCAATAGTCAGTCCTGAAATTCATTTATACTAACAACTACATATTATAAAACAGAACCGCTTTTTCTGTCCCTATTTCCCCTTAACTACTTAAATATTTGAAACAACTCGACGGATTTTGATGCGGTTTTTTTAATAGATAAAGTGATTTATGAGGAAGGTTTTTAAGTATAATCTATGCATATTTTCGTACAGAAACATAGTAAATTTTAGCGATTTCAAATGTATTTATTGTTTTTTTACGCTTTCATTGCAATCGATGGCTACTTCAAAATAATGTTCTAGAATATTGTACACCATAAAAAGATGTACAAAAACGTCTCAGACAGCATATGTCTATCTTTTAAGGTTTACTCACCATAACCATTTTTTGGCTAATAATTTTATTCTAAAACAAAACTTCTTTGCGAAGATGTTTTTGTTGAGATGGTTATCCTTATTAAAATCAAAATAAATACGACAAGTATTAAATTTTTCAAATTTCAAACGTTTTTCTCAAAGTTTTTGCATTACGATACAACGACGATGGTATGAATCCTTATCAAAATAAAGAACGTTAAAGAAATTCTGTGGCGTATATTAGCATTGCTCCCGTGCGAAGCTGGGGTGGGTCGAAAAATTTTAAAAATTGAATACTTGTCGTATTTATTTTGATAAGGATTTGTACCGTATCAACAAAAACAGCATCGCAAAGAAGTTTTGTTTTAGGGACAGAAAAAGCGGTTCTGTTTTACAACATGTAGTGATTCCCGAATAGACCCGGTATTCTTCGAATTGTAGTTGGTTAAACGTGAAATTATATATAAAGATATAATTTTATTTCACTAACACTTTACACGTCATTAGGTTTCAACTATAAAAAAGTAGAATTAAGGACCACTTTATGAAAAGAACGAATCAAAATGATATTAAAAATAGCAATAGGGTGTTTTATGTTTCTGATCTTCTGGCCACGACAGGATTCGAACCTGCGACCGCCGATACTAGGATCGGTTGCTCTGACCTCTGAGCTACGCGGCCGGTGAAACAATATTTCAAATTTACCCTCTGTTGATCGTCGCCGCGCATCGCTCCCTCAATTCCACGCCGTAGCTCCCTAGACATAGAGTACAATTTGTAATGAAGAATGGCGGGCACGTGAGGGTTCGTACAAGCGCCATGAAATTCAATAGTAACTATAGTGTCGTAAGGCCCAACCTAAACTTAGGTCGATATATATTATGGCCCAATGTACTAAAAAAAGGTGCAAGTTGCGAAGGTGCAAGTAGACCTTAGATTTAGTGAGAAAGTGTTCAAATGTAATGCTTTCGTCTAAACTATTTTAAGGGGCATTTCTTATGCCTAAAACTAACTAAAACATGCAAAAAATATTTTAATTTAATTATTATTTTCTAAATAATAGCATTAATCAATAATTAAAATTTTAAATGGCAGTTTAAAATTATTTAAGCCGAAAACTAAATTTAAATATCATGTCATAATTTTAGGTCGCTGGGCGGTAATTAAATGATTTTAAAAGTATCTTGGGCCGCATTGTCGTTATTTTCTTGTCATTAAATTAGGTCGTTGGGCCTTACGAAGATAGAGCGACAGTCGATCGTAACTTCGCCATCCGCATTTATTTCATACCTGAGTATGGGATGCTCACTATGCTCAGTCCATTCTCTATTATGTCTATAACCATAGCGCGATGTAATCAAATCAAAACGAATAATCTATGAAATCATTGACGTTGCCGAGAGTGAATCTATCACAGGTTAATCTACGCTTGACGCTGTTGGTCCGAAGATGGGTGACCATCTTTGTCATTAAGAGTTCCTCCGTGTTTCGGATGGCGTTCCTACACCTTTGACAGTCGTTACAGTTCGTTCAGAAGCTTGAAAAGTCTGACAACCGTAACCAAGGAGTATCGTGTTGCCCAGGTAACTGGGTTGAGGAGGTGAGATAGGCAGTCGCTCCTTATAAAACACTGGTACTTAGCTGAAACCGATTAGACTGGTAGCCGTCCCCAACATAGTTGGGAAAAGGATAGGCTGATGATGATCCTTGCACGAAGTCGATACTTCAAACATACAAGTCTGCTTCTGTTAATTTTCAAGAACTATAATATTTACTAGAAAACGAACATTCAGAATCGCAGTTTCCGAACTGGTTATATTTTGAAGTGCCACTACAAAACAATAGTTGGAAATTGACCTCTTGATTGCAATACGTTGTAAACTTTAAATTAGTGCGACTGAAACGTAGACGAGGGGAGGGAAGTGCCTATACTGATGTAGTGTCACGACTGTTGCTGTGTGATTCTCTTCAATCTTTGAGGTCTGGAAAGAAAGCTTAGTTAACGAAAAATGCCTCGTTCCTCAGTTTTACGCTAAAACCATAAGGAAAACTGGTGATGTGTGTGAGTTGAACTCGCTATGCCGAGGTATCAGTACAAAAAAAAAGAAAATCAATACGGTAAGGTCACGAATTTATGTCCTCGACCAATACTTATTGTCCCATTTCAGTGTTCATGAAAAACACAACGGTGGCAGACGGATAGACAGCGGTGTAGAGGTGCTTAGTAATTCCGTTTTAACGAGACCGAGAACCTGAAAAAAAGTATTCCTAGATTTTATTAAATGCAGAAAAGTGTCGGTATCTCTTTTTTTATATAAACCCAAAAACCTTCCTTTTAATATTTCATGTTCCGTGGCACCCCTGACCCAATTCGAGTTTTCAGCGAAATATAGGATTCACATTTTAATTGGCACAAGCTCGCTACCCTGTCGAAACTATACATTGTTACCTAGAACTCTTTTAAAAACGATGATGTCATAATAATACAGAGGAGCTCGTGGCTAAGCTATAACTGCATCAGTAGATCGATCACAGGTTAAGCTATGCTTAACGCGGTCGGTACGTAGATGGGTGACAATTTTCATTACGAGTTCCTCCGTATTTCGGAAGGCAGATTGAATTGGTGTACCCGGCTGTTACACATACATCTTTGACAGTCGTTACGGGTAGTCAGAAGCTTGAAAGTCTGACAACCCGTCTAACTATGGGGTATTGAACTGCCCAGGTAACTGGGTTGAGGAGGTCAGATAGGCAGTCGCTGCTTGTAAAACACTGGTACTTAGCTGCATCCAGTTCACCGCTGTTACTCTGCCTGACCTGCTAACATTTATAAAGGTACATTTACAAAACTACAGTTGAAATTTTCACTGACTATATTTTTCTGTTACCGATATAATATTCTGTTACCGTAACAGACAGACAGAGTTACTTTCGCATTTATAATATTAGTAGGGATTAGGTAACAAATAAAGGGCAAATAAAGTTATTTCATACGTGGTATAGTTGTTAGTATCATTAACTGCCGTAAATATATGAAAAAATGCTCTCAAAAATCCTAAACTGAAACACAGAAATGTGTGAATAAATAAATATGAATACTGCAACAATGATGTTTGGTTCGAATATTTATATCATACATACATGCATGAGAACGTTAATCCTATAGTTATTGATAGGTATTCAATTTCATCGAAAATACCGAATACCTGGACTTTGCTTCGCTACAAAAACATTTGATATTCAGCCGATATTTTGGTTGAAAAACTCATATTTTACAAGCCTTTATTTCGTTTCGCCTGTTCTTTTGTCCGTAGCCAAATATTGTGAATTCAATTCAACTCAATTTATGATGTCGGATGCGGGTTTAACATGACTTGAAAAAGAACTTGGAAGAGTTTGAATAAAAGTTTCTTGGTCTGGGTTTAAACTAAAATTTTGCATTATTTCGGTTTATAATTTTCACTAAAAACATTAAAGTATGAAATTTTATATAATACTAGCTGACCCAGCAAACATTATTTTGCCAAATATTTTTTTTACTGTAATACCACATTATAAAAGAAATAAAACAAAATTTTGTCCAAAAAATAAAATATTTTTTTTAGTGTGAGCAATCTTTAACACTTAGGGGTATGAAAAATAGATGGTAGTCGATTCTCAGACCTACTGAATACGCATATAAAATATAGTAAAAATCGGTTTAGCCGTTTCGGAGGAGTACGGTAACTAACATTGTGATACGAGAATTTTATATATTAGAAGAATTTAGACACATTTTCGGTCTCTCCAAAATAAAATTTAAGCCAAAAACTGTTATGATTTTAAATCTTTTTTTTTCGAGGCTATAAGTATTCAATTTGTTTTGGTTTCGAAGAGTCGTTATTTTCCTTATTTTACACTCAATTATTATATGGAAAAATCAAGCCTGTTATCAAGTACCAAAGTGCATCCTAACTAATGTGATAAACATTGTAATTTAAGTGTTCGCCCAGACTAGCCTACAAGGCTTCGTCTTAACATAGTAACCGGCCTCCCCGCAGACAAATCCAAGGCAATAAGAAACATCAAATACAAACAAACCACTCTAAGCTCGTTGAATCTGTAGAACATAAGTACATAATAACGCATCAACCTTGATTTCATACGAATCGTTAAAAATCAATACATTTAATACGATTAAAATATATTTTATCGAGAGGGGAAAGCTCCTTCAAGCAATATCTTTGTATACGCAATTATTTTTCTTAATACTCTGTGTTAAGAGCGTTCTCATAAGTGTTTTGTTTTTCATTATTTTGACTACTATAAAATGTTATTTTTTGCTTTTTTTTTTCGGATTCGTCATCATCAATTTTTTCCTCTCGCTTTGGGTTGAGCACAAGGAAAAGTCAGACTAACGGACGTAAACCCACCCACGTTTTAATTTTCTTCCTTTGGTCTTTAAGTGCTGGGCCGCGATAGTACATAGAACTATTTGGTAATAGGCTAAGATTTCGTACGCTGTGATGTTGTTATAACTGACAAGATACTTCTGACTAACTGACACCAGGTCAGAAAATTTTCCTGTCTGAAAAGCGTTTCTAACAGCCGCGCTTACTTAAACGTCACACCTTACGAATTTAGGCCTTAGTAGACTTTTATTCCTGTATTATTCAGTCCGCCAGCAAATAATCGAAAATGATTCGACGAGAACATAAAATCGGGATAAAAACTGAGTATGTACCTGCGTACCAAGTTTCGTCTTAATCCATTAATAGGGATGATGACAATTTTTTTTGCTGTGTCCGTCTTGTAGTTTTTTGTATAATAATGGATACCTATTTTCTAAGTTGTCCCACAAACATAAATTGACCAAATTACAGTGTATGAAACTAACGCGTGACGTCACGATTGAGTATAAATTTTACTCTATCGTTACGTCACAAGCCCCCTCCTAAAATTTAAAGTTGATCTTTGTCAATTCTAGTTTCTCTGAAAAAGGAAAAAATACGTGTCTCATACTTTTCAATTATCTAACTGAGGGACTAATGAGATTTTTTTCTTTTTATACCCAGTCATCATCCCTATTGTTTTTGCGTGAAAGAGGAACAAACATACAAATAAACTTTGCCGTTTATAATATTAGTGGGATAATAATATTCCTCAATCAATTGATAGAACTTTGCTAGTCTTGCACTTAGTCGTTTGTTAGTCTTAGTCTCTTAGACTTGCTTCAAATCGATGTGCTTTTAATCGGCGGCCCACCGCGACCCACATCTAAGGCTTCGCTATTCGAATAGTTCCACCTTCTGTGATTTTTCATAAATTCCATTTTACTAGATATCTTCGCAAGATCTTGTTGAAGAATTTAATATAAGTCTGAAACGATCTCGAGGTCTTTCAGTTTATGATATGAAAGCTCCGTGAGAATATTACTTTTAGCTTTAATCATATTTAAAACTTGTGTAGGTCTCGTTAGGAATAATGTAAGTTTGAGATATTAAAAGAAGCAGACATTAAAAAATTTAAAATACACAATTATTATTTTTTTTGCTTGCAAAGGTACGATTTTTCTTAATATACAGGGTGGTAAATTTTTATGACATTATTTTGAAATTATTGAGGAGCTCGTGGCTAAGCTATAACCGCATAAGTGATACGATCACAGGTTAAGCTATGCTTGACGCGGTTGGTCTGTAGATGGGTGACCATCTTTGTCATAACGAGTTCCTCCGTGTTTCGGAAGGCACGTTAAATTGTGGGTCCCGGCTGTTATTCCTACATCTTTGACAGGCGTTACAGGTAGTCAGAAGCTTGAAAAAGTCTGACAGCCAGTCTAACCAAGGGGTATCGTGTTGCCCAGGTAACTTGGTTGAGGAGGTCAGATAGGCAGTCGCTCCTTGTAAAACACTGGTACTTAGCTAAAACCGGTTGGACTGGTAGCCGACCCCAACATAGTTGGGAAAAGGCTAGGCCGATGATGAATTAGTTTGAAATAAAATATGTTGTTTGAATAACAATTTAAAGAAAATTGTCATGTGTTACGGAGATTTTAAAAACCTCCAAAGGCAGGCCTTTGCATGGCCCTTTGCTTGCCTCTGTTTATTTTCTGTAATTTAATTATTTACGAATGTTCTTAGACACTATTAAAAATACGGACTAGAAAGTTTTTGCCGTCTATCGATTTTATCCCCTGTCAAAGGTGGTTGAAGCGACGTCGGATATCTACTGTTGGCTTGAAATCTGACACCAGTTGGTACAAATTGTAAGTAAAAAAAAAGCTCTTTGACTATTAACGTAGTGCATCTTTGATATTCTGGAATGGTTAATTATCACTATTAAATTATTTTTGTTTCTGTGGTAGAATACAATACTTATTTATTGCGCTATCGATGCTGTATTGTTCTAAATTAGTTTTCATCTTACAAATTTTCGATCAGGTCACGTGTCCAGACGCCTGTTTAACAGTTTTTACTCGTTATAAAAAGTATAAAATGCCGCTAAAGAAGTTTTCACTTCAATAACTTTACTCTGCATCTGAAGCTGTTATGTCAACACCAGTTATGTCAGAGAAATTCTCAGTCCACTAACATTTCAGCGACACTCCGTTCATTCCGTTTGCTTGCTCACCGGTTGTCCTCCGGGGATATGTGTACGGGTGATTAGAGAATAGGGGGAAGTGCTTGCTTTGATGTAGTACTGGAACTAGTGGCGCTAAACATATTAAAGATGATGATAGGTTTTCGGTTTGACACGTGAAACGATGTCGAAAAGAAAATCATTGGGTTTGGTTATAAGATCTTTACTGACATTGTTTAAAACAAGCTTTTGTCCGCATGCCCGGTACGGTAACATAAAATCGGGATAAAAACCATCCCATGTCTTAATACAGGTTTAAATCTGTGTACCAGTCTGGACAGTTACCATTTACACAGTTTCACAATAAAGTTAACGAGATTAAGCAACGGTTCTTACGGTCATCAATTCATTGATTTTTTGACATTCAAGCGAATTGCCTATTTTCATAGTTAGCCAAAAACCAACAAATTTTAATATTTCTTTTGCTTCAAAAAAATTAATACCAATGTTGATCATGATCTCCTAACAGTGACACGCGCGTACACAAGACACCACTTCCTAATACTCTTATCATCCATACTTTCGTCTAACATTCTAGCTCGGAACTCCGAATAAAGCCAATTCAGTGTACCAATGTCCGTTTTAGAAATCTGTCTGTATGTCTCTCGAGTAGATATTTCGACTGACAGACGACGCACGTACATACCAGGGAAATGTTTGTTCCTGAATATTGCGGAGGTATTTTGGTAAGGAAGCTTTGTGCTTTTGTTTTTGAATGATCGTACCAATTAGGCTGTGTTTACGTGCTATGTTTTGGTGTAAACAAGGTGTATTTTGAATTTTCTGTGCATAGAAATAGAAGTTTTTTAGAAATAACACTAATGGGTTGAGATCGTTTAAATCTAAATACCTAATAAGGTAATATTAAGATTTCTATGGTATTTCTTTGACTCAATTAAAAGAAACCGGACATATGCGAGTTGGACTAGTGATGCTGAGGGGTGTGACAATTAAGTTAAAATAATGCAAATCCGTTAGGAAACTAATAGATTTCATAGGTTAACAATTTTATTAACATCTAAAAATGTTATTTTTAGTATTTTGATGTTTGAGTGACAACAAAATTATACTACTTGTGTTTTCAGCTTTTTAGCTATCACAATTCCAAAAGACCGACAGCCACACAGCGCTGCCACAATAATTTGGTGCTTTTTCTTTCCGCAAAGAATCCAAAAACTAACACTACTACAACAAAAATCAGGATCTAATTTGTATTTGTGATGAAGAAATGCATAAAGTTTAAAAACCATTTACATAATCAGCGATGCTTCGCTATCTCTAGTAGGTACAAAAGGTTACAAGTTACGAATGTTATGACCCTCTGTTTTTTTCATAATCTTTGACGAAACGTATTTGATCTATTAATCTGCGTTTTTTATCATGGTTCGCTCCATTTCTGCAAAACTTAGGATTTGCGATCAATAACTGGCAATATAGAAAATTGCAGAGAAGTAAGCGGCAGTTGTTTTAAAAAATAGTAAATGTGAATTAATATTTTATATTTTTCTAATGAGTAGGTTAGAGTTAAAAGATAATATAAAAGAACGAGCAGAAATTAAAAAAAAGACAAGGATATTTCAATAACACCGTGATATAAAAGTGCTCAGCTAAACTTGGTGATGTTTTTATGCGACAAAATGACACCTTTTTTATCCTACTACTATTATAAAGGCGAAAGTTTGTAAGTATGGATGTATGGATGTTTGTGACTCTTTCACGTAAAAACTACTGAATGGATTTGAATGAAACTTTACCACAATATAGCTTATAAATGAGAATAACACATAGGCTACAATTTTTGAGGTTTCTAATGTGAGGTCGTAAAAACACATTTTTTGCGCTTACATTGCGAGACTAGACGGGACGAACCTGAAGTCCACGCGAACGAAGTCGCGGGCAAAAGCTAGTGTAAAATAAAAAAAGAAGCAACTTTAGTCCGAAATTCTGAGGTTATAAACTTAACAAAATAAATTGAGAAACTCCGTATTTTAATCGTGAACAAAGACTGGGTTACCATTCCAAAAAAAAATAAAGAAAATTTTAATTGACCTAAACAATTTCACACACCTGTTTGGCACTTAATAAAATAAATTATATAGCCTTCTACCTAAGCCACAAACTTTAAGTACGTATAATACGCTTCACTGGGTATTCAACACAAAATGACAACCCTTAGCAAATATTGGAAGCGCGCCTGTGCCGCGTGCAATGTCCAGTGATGCAATAAATATGCAAATGGCCGCGTTTGTCAATACGTCACCGATATATCGTAACGGGATTCTCAACTGGCTGAAAAATACACCTGGAAACCTGGGTTTTTTATGACCTTATTTAATATAATTATGCAATTATACAGAAATTAGTCAAATAAAGTTACATTCGATAAAGATTAACAAAAAGCTTTTTTTTTTATTACATACACATGAATACAAATAATATTATTTCATTTTTTATCTTACAACTGAGATTTATTGATTTTAAATATACTATTTTAATAGACACGGGCTCTGCTCATATTCATACTTTTTAGTATCATTAGCATCCTAGCCTTTTCCCAACTATGTTGGGGTCGGCTTCCAGTCTAGCAGGTTTCAGCTAAGTGCCAGTGTTTTACAAGGAGCGACTGCCTATCTGACCTCCTTAACCCAGTTACCTGGGCAACACGATACCCCTTGGTTAGGCTAGTCGGCTGTCAAAGATGTAGGAATATCAACCGGGACGCACAATTAAACGTGCCTGCCTAAACACGGAGGAACTCGATATGACAAAGATGGTCATCGATCTACGGACCAACCGCGTCAAGCATAGCTTAACCTGTGTTCGATTCACTTATGCGGTTATAGCTTAGCCATGAGCTAGCCAACTTTTTAGTAGATTAGTAAAATTACAGAAAAAGTGACGCGTGACGAAATATTTTTCTCCAAACGTCGAGAAAGAAGTTTCACTTCAATAAATTTTCCTCTGAGTAAAAGCCACGTGATCTCATTGAAGTACGAAAATGTGACTTTCAACGTGACTAGCAGAAAACTGAGGGTAACTGAGCGGAAATGAAGCTGTAAAATACTTATTAGGGGAAACTTCAAAGAATTTTCCAAAGGTGTTTATTGCAAAGGAAAATTTGCAATTTATTTTATTGATCGTCATATTTTTGCATTACAAGACCATATTGAAAAATGTAAAATTTGTAAAACGGATTGTGAGATACAGAATTAAGGTGAACCGTTAATCAATCGTCTTTTCATACTCATTTCAAAACAGAAGTTTTCAGGGGGCCTTCGTGCCGCTTAATGGAAAATGCTTACTCAGATTAATCTTGTTCTTTCTTTTAAATGCCGCTACATCTACATTTATTTACTCACTAGCGGTCGCCCGCGGCTCCGCCCGCGTGAATGTCGGTTACCGCTGCAAAAAGCCTACCCAGGAAAGACACGGTCAGCAAACAAAATGGGCGGCTGAAAATACTTCGCAACGGGCCGTGCAGCAGAAATCGTAATATTTTAATTTCGCTATAACTTCAGATCTAAACGTCCAATTTTAATCATTCAACGACCAAATATTATCTACATTAACTGTACTTAGTGAGGAAATAATTTATTTTGATAAGGATTAATAGCATGAGTAAAATAAACGCTTTAAATGTAGTCCAAAAAAAACAAGATTTTTTCAATAAAAAAATGGTTATTGTGTCTCACTCGACATAAATAGGTATAGTGTGTTGCGGACTTTTTGTAGATATTTATAAGATCTACAATTACTTAGAATATTTTATGGTTCTATCTTTAATAGTTTAGGCAGGGTACGCAAAATAAGTAACTTTTTTAGTTTATTTTTTACACCTTGTGTCCGAAAAACCCTAATATCTTACGGAACCCTATGTTTGTTCAAAATTAAATATAGCCTATGTTACTCGTGGATAATGTAGCTTTCGAATGGAGAAAGAATTTTCAAAATCGGTCCAGTAGTTTATGAGCCTATTCATTACAATCAAACAAACAAAGTTTTCCTCTTTATAGTGTAGATAAAGGAAAACAAATATGTATATTCCTGAGTTCGTTTCAACATTATTCTTAGTGTAGCCAGTTAGAAAATATCAACTCTAGGTAGCTTAAAAAAATAACATGTAAAATTAAAATTGTTACGTCTATCCTCTGAGCAGAGTAAATTATTTCATTTCATTTCATCCCTATCTGATATTTTCATTTCCACCCCTCTGACTAGCGGTGGACAGGATTAAGTTCGTTACGTCGACTAATTGCTCCGACTAAGCTTTTTCAATTACTTAGAGAATAAATTAATTTCATTTTATGGAATCTGGATTAATATTTGTTTTAGATGAATTTATATGAAAATAGTCACATGTACACTTGAAATGTATTGGTATGTTACACTTCTTTATGGTTGACGCAAAAAGAGGGGTTTATAATTATTCATATACTGTTTAAATTATAATACTTATTTACTTTTACATCAAACCTCACTGACATTCACCAAAACTGTTTTGAACAGTTTGTCTGTGGGCATGACTCAAACTAATTAATTTGTTTGACATTGACTTAATTAACCTAACTTAAGTTAACTTCAGAATAACAATGTGTAAGCGGAACGAATGAACCTAGATCTCACGACACAGGTAATAAATAATAAATAAATGCGGACAACATCACATACATTGTTCTGAACCCAAAGTAAGTTGCTAAAGCACTTGTGTTATGGAATTCAGATACAACGAAGGTACCACAAACATCCAGACCCGAGACAATGTAGAAATGTGAATTTTTACATTGACCCGACCGGGGATCGAACCCGGGACCTCAGAGATAGCGACACCTTGAAACCGGTGCGTACGCCATTCGACCACGGAGGTCGTCAACAGGTATTCCTAGTGTGAGTTCTAGGACTTCAAACAACTGTTTGTAAATTATGAGACAAATGAAATCATTTCCAAATTATTTTCAATTTTCAAATTTAAACTTATTCTTTCTTAAAACTAACAATATATGTATAATTTTATAAGACACCTTTTGACAAACTTTCGTTACCCACATGCTTGCCAAAATGCGAGTCTTTAAAGTTTTACAAAAAACTTTTTTACTATTAATACGAGTATTTCTTATATTGGTGGGAAGGCTGTTAACTGAGCAAGGTATCCTTTTACTAAGTGTTCTGTCCCCATAGTAGTTATTCTGGGGACTTCATATTTAATTTACGACTTTGACGGGTCTATCTGTCTGTGGCATATCTTCCGAGCCATGATCATATGAAGGCAGGAGGCAGGTTAATCACAAATAAACAAAAGATATTCCTTTTATGCCGCAAAACATCTAGATCTTTTTCAACACTCTATAGGATATCCTAAGGTAGGTCTGAAATTAGGTAGGAAGCAATGACTTTTGGAATAATGGCGAGGAAATTTGTAACAATAAATATTATTTATAATAATATGTTAAAATACGATGTTTTTTGTTATTTTTGTATGGAATTTCAACAAAAGTATAAAGCGATCTTGGCAGGCCGCGACTGGATTTGAACCTGCGTCTTCAGAGTCTACGTTCGGGTGCTCTATCCACTAAGCTACGCGGCCGGTTGTAACTCTTTTAACTACATTTGTAGCTTCATAAGACAATACATTTCTACATTTGATGAAGTTTATATGTATATTAATTTTATTGGTAAAGGAATGTGTTGTTAAAGGGAATTTAATACCCATTGGTGAATATTTTTTAAAGTTAGTATCATACAAAAAGTTGTATAAGATACATATTTTATTCTTAAAGTCTCACTGACTTTAAGAATAAAATATGTAAATAAATAATCTCCATAATTTATTTCTCTAGAAATTAACTCTTCTCATAATTAGATATCAAGTTGAAAATGGGTAGAAAAGTAGAATTAAGAACTATTTAATGAAAAAGAACGAGCAAAACTAATATTGAAAGTAACAAAAAGAAACTTCCTGCATTGGTGGCCACGACAGGATTCGAACCTGCGACCGCCGATGCTGGGATCGGTCGCTCTGACCTCTGAGCTACGTGGCCGGTGAAACAATATTTCAAATTTACCTTCTGATGAGCTTCGCCGTGCATCGCTACTTCAATTCCGCGCCGTAGCGCACTAGACATAGAGTACAATTTAGCAGTTCCAGATCATTATTTCAAATTTACTCTCTTATGGACTTCGCCGCGCAACTCACTCAGCGTCCCTCGTCCTAACCTTTTCCTAACTATGTTTGGGTCTGCTTTCAGTCTAAGTGGATGCAGCAAAGTACTAGTGTTGTACTAGGAGTAACTGCCTATCTTCTCATCCTAGTTATCTGGGCAACACGATACCCCTTAGTTAGACTGGTTGTCAGAATTTAGAATTAATCAAAATACTCCATTTATTCCGCTTAAATTAGTTGCGCGGTTCCAAAGAACGGGCAAAAAACTCCATATCAATAAGTAACTCTTTCAAAAATAAATTATTACAGTATTTTTATTATTATTATTTGCCAAACTAGTATAAAAATTACATTGATTGACTGATTGACTTTGATTCATCACGATGGCTAAAACTCGTTGAAATCCATTCGACAGTACAGTGACAGCATCGTTCATTCATTCGTTCATACATCACAATCATTCACTCTCATTCTATTAGCAGGGCTCGAAATATAGGCTTGCGTGATGAATTACTATCCATTGTCGTGACTTACTAAATGCGGGAGATGTTGTACGGCGGCGGTTCAGATTTAGTCAGCAAGAGTGTGTGTAAATAAGAAATAGGTACCTACATAGCGAACCAAAAATATATTGAGGACCACTTATATACCACTAATAGAGATGACGAATTATAATGCATATAAAGAAGTAAAAAACTGATAATTAACAAATATGAGACAAGCATTTTTACCTTTTTTCTGAACAACAAAAATTCTAGGACAGAGAGCTTGTGACGTAACTATTTTGTAAAATTTATACACAATTGATTCATTCATATTTTCGGGAGAAAAGTAAAAATATGTATCCATTATTATGCACTAGCTTTTCGCCCTTGTCGAGGTCGGTTATATCGCGTTTCCAAGAGAATCTTTAAAAGTCTGCATAAAACTATCCTATGTTCTTTCTCTGTACTAAATTTCATTAAAATCAGTTCAGTGGTTTAGTCGTGAAAGCGTAACAGACAGACAGACAAACAGACAGACCGAGTTACTTTCGCATTTATAATATTAGTAGGGATTTAACTACAAGACGGACACTGTAAAAATAATTTTCTTCAACCCAATTCTTTAACTTATAATTTAATAGCTGTAATGTATACGCTATCTTGCTTCCACGATGAAAACATTATATTTTATTTAAATTCGGACATTTTCATTGTTAACTGTGAACATTGGTAGTACATTATCGGTAACTACATTGATTTGAATAGACGTGTTTCAATGGCTAAAAGCTAATTAAACCGGAGTAATGAACTATCCGTTAAATTGATTGAATTTTGGATAATAGAGTTTGTTAAGCAAAATGGACTATTTAACGATGATAGTGATTACAGAATAATGATCTTTGTTTCATACCAAATAGTATTTTTGTTCCCCCAAAAGTGGGACTGTCAAGCCCTACAAAAAATCAAGAAATCCATACCCAATATTATTTATCATTCCGTTTTTAATACTCATGAGTTCAGTACATTTTTTTATTTTTTAGTTATTCTTAAAGATTCGAGTCTTGTATTTTATTGATAGCCCTTCCTGTTACTAGCTCAAAATCAAGTCACTGAATAGGATATATTTTGACTTAAGAAAGATGTTTCAATCGCCAGATAACTTTTATTCGACGAATATGTTTGACGTTTTGACAGCTTTTGTATAGAAAATATGTCAAACGGCCATATTTATTCCTCAGATAAAAGTTATCTGACGATAAAAATTGGGCCTTAGTCAAAATATATCCTATTCAGTGAC